>NC_055686.1:26325575-26612686 GCF_017639745.1 Melanotaenia boesemani
GTGAGTTTCAATGGGATTATCTGTATAAATTAAGGTTTGCACGGTGGTGTGGTGGTTAGCGCCGCGCTGGTTCGCGAGCCTCAGCTGGGGGAGGTTCGAACTGGGGGGAAGTGTCTTTTTTGTGTGGAGTTTGCATGTTCTCCCCGTGTGGGTCTTTCTTCTGTCTTCGTTCTCGCTGTCAAAGACATACATGTTAGGATTACTGTCACTCTAAATTCTCCCTAGGAGTGAATGTGAGCGTGAATGGTTGCTTGCTGGGTTAGGCTCCAGCTTGCTCCGCAACCTCTGGACGAAGCACTACAGATAATGAATGACTAATGAATGACATAACAATTGTAATTAACAAATAATGCAGAATTTTTTCAGACATAAATATGAAACTGTTAACTCTTGTAAAGGTGGACATTGGGTTTCAATGGATCAGTTGTATAAAATAGGTTAGTATGAATAGATAAAATGAATGTGTAGGTGTCCAATTACTGTCTTAAATATAGTATAAAAGACAACAGTATCACTGCTGCCCGCACAAACATTACCAAGGCATGTGTGCTAAATGATAACCTTGAACATGACTCAGCTTGTTTTTATCCTCAATATTTAAACATATGAATGGACTGAGGTCAAATGAATTCACAGATATAAAGAGCATTTATATGTCAGTGAACTAGCAGCTGTCTTTGTTTAGATGCTGAATGGCCGATGCAGACGAGTACAGAAAGTACTGAGTCTCTTGTGGTCTGCTGTGCATTTGAGAATAAAACAACTTCTCCTTGTCTTTAACCCGAAGAGAAGAACGGGCTTGAAGTTCATTGGTTCAGTCTACTTGGCAGTCCTGGTAGCACTGAATGGCCTTTGAATACAGTGAGATTTAGACCTTCTCATTTTGTGGTGAAATTTAAACTTTCTTTCTGTGCTTTCTCAAAAATCCCATTAATATTGTGTTGAAATACAATGCTGCATCTACTGTTTATGTAGGAGAACACAGAGTAAAAAATAACTATGAAAAATTAAAACACGGGGTGTAGTTTTCAGGTTTTCATCTTAAGTAAAGAAATTGTGCAAGGACATAAACAAATATAGAAAATATTATATTACTGATCACTGTTAAGCAAAAACAAGACATTTTGTTTAAAATTTTGGTTAGCGGACAGCATCCATGCAACAATATTATACCACAGTACAATAATTATATGCATTAAATTTCTAAAGGTTATATAATCTAAAGAAGATATCATGAGCATTAAACATAAACTATTTGACTATTTTCCCTCAGAATCTGCATTGCAGGTTAGAAAACAAAACGGTAGCAAATTGCTCTGAGTTAGCAAACATCGCCTGTTAACACATTCAGCAACTAAAGGTCAATGTTAACATTAAGTTCCCATTACTTCTTTTCATGTTCTCTTAACAACAAACTACTGAGGTAAATTTTTTACTCTGGCCATGTCCACATGGACATGGGTTTTAGGTGTATCTGCTAAGTTTTATTTAGTTTGAAGGGCGTTTTGCGAGTTTGAAAATGCTCATTTTCAACGCTAATTCTAAAAGTGAATAAATCTAAATGATGGCTTTGTTTCTGTGATTACAACTCATGCCTCATATCCCTACCTCTCCTTTAAACCTGCATGCAGAAACCTCAACAAAAGCTTACTCTGATGGCAGATGACAGTGTTGCAAGAAGCTACTGAACATGACATGACTGTTGTAGAAAATTCTCCGCTCCTGTCAATGTCAAACAAATGTCTTCATTTCAGTAAGGATACAGACATTTCCCCAGCCATTTTTTATGGTACTTTTTCATCATTGTCAATACATGTACACTTACAGTGGATATAAAAAGTCTACACACCAGGTTTTCATGATGTAAAACAATGCCAGCAAGACAAATAATTTCACAACTTTTTCCACCTTTAATGTGACCCATAACCTGTACAATGCAATTGAAAAACAAACTGAACCCTTTAAAGGGGAAAATATAAAATAAAAAAACTTAAAATAACCTGGTTGCATAAATATGCACACCCTCAGACTAATACTTTATTGCAGCACCTTTGGCTTTTATTTACAAGACTCAGTCTTTTTTGGGTAGGAGCCTATCAGCATGGCACATCTTGATGTGGCAATATTTGCCCACTCTTCTTTGCAAAACCGCTCCAAATTCTGACAGATTGTGAGGGCATCTCCTGTGCACAGCCCTCTTCAGATCACCCCCACAGATGTTTGATGGGATTCAGGTCTGGACTCTGCTGGGCCATTCCAAAGCCTCAATCTCATTCTGGTGAAGCCATTTATTTGTTGATTTAAATGTGTCCTTTGGGTCATTGTCAATGAAACGATTCTTGTATCTGTCAAGGAGACTTCTGCACCTCTCAGCAGGTGTTCTGGCCCACTCCTCATAGCAAACTGCTCCAGTTGTCCTCAGGTTGAAGGGAGCCTTTTCCAGACGTCATGTTTCAGCTCCTTCCAAAATATGCGCATCAGGATTTAGGTCAGGGCTCATAGAAGACCACTTTAGAATAGTCCAATGTTTTCCTCTTAGCCATTCTTGGGTGTTTTTAGCTGTGTGTTTTGGGTCATTGTCCTGTTGCAAGACCCATGACCTGTGACTGAGACCAAGCTTTCTGACACTGGCCAGCACATTTCTCTCTAGAATCCCTTAATAGTCTTGAGATTTCATTGTACCTGCACAGATTCAAGACACCCTGTGCCAGATGCAACAAAGCAGCCCCAGAAAATAACAGAGCCTCCTCCATGTTTCACAGTAGGGACAGTGTTCTTTTCTTCATATGCTTCATTTTTCCATCTGTAAACATAGAGCTGATGTGCCTTGGCAAAAAGTTCCATTTTTATCTCATCTGTCCATAGGACATTCTCCCAGAAGCTTTGTGGCTTGTCAACATGTAGTTTGGCAAATTCCAATCTGGCTTTTTTTATGATTTGTTTTCTACAATGGTGTCCTCCTTGGTCATCTCTCATTAAGTCCACTTTGGCTCAAACAATGACGGATGGTGCGATCTGATACTGATGTTCCTTGAGCTTGAAGTTAACCTTTAACCTCTAGGGGTACCATCATTTTTGTCTAGGCAATGTTCTGAACGCACATAATTTCCACCACTACTACTGCTGCAAGATTAGGGATGGTGAAACCGAGGCCTCATGAATCATCGAGCCAACTTTGACCTAAATGCATTAAAATCATTGTTCTGAATCATTTGACCAAATGAAAGAGCTCTATCTGCTGGCTGTGACAGGACAGCGTTGACACGTCACACCTGTCATCCCTATCTCAACTTGGAATACGTGTTCAATAAACGATACGTAATCTACCTCCGAGTGAATATTTATTTTCTGTTGTGTCAAATAAATAGCAAGGAGGGGTATTAGGTAACATTTGTCAGAAACCAGCTCGGCTGTCTAAGGTCCTGCAGGTTGTGGTTTTCCCTCTGCGAGCTGTAGACTGAGACGTTTCCTCTGATGCTTCTGGTTGTACTTTATGATTAACTTTAAAGTCCTGCTTTTTGCAAGGCTATTTAAAAAAAAACATCTATATAAAGAAAGGGAAATAAAACTTACCTGTGATGCTAATTTTGTTGTCAAAATATAAAGTCGCACAGTCACTAGCAGAATCTCCTCAAAAACCCGCGATCTCCTCAGCTTTTGGAATCTGAGAGATTGACAAGCCTGGTTCCTTCGAAGATCCCGCTTGTTGCTCGATACACGCTAATGACGTAATGAGGCCTCGTTTGGTCTATCACGTGACTTTTGGCATGCTGAATCCTGCTCAGAGACAATGCTCGCAACACTTCTGTGTCACATGTCTGGCACGTGATCGAGCAGAACAGCTCGAGCATAACATCCCTACGGCTCCCTGACTGATAAATCTGCCTTGTTCATTGATTGGATTTCCTGGATTACTGACCTCTGGATTGCTCTCAGAATTTGGATTCTGGATCATGGACTTGGCTTCTCTGTCCTGATGGAGAAACACGGAAGCGGCCGCCGCTGCCTTCCACCACTCGAAATCCCTGATCTCCACCAGTGACATCATCACTAACCTCTTCTCTATTCAGCAGTTGTCAACCCCACTCCAGCAGGATCCTTCCAGGTTCCTCCAGTCCTGTTCCCGGTTCTCACTCACCACCTTACGCTGGATGCACGACGACACCTGGTACGTGGAATCATATCATCCTGCATCATGGCCACAGACTTCCTGGCTCCTAACACCTGTTCTCGTACCCCCACAGAGGAGCTGACCAAGAGTGACCGGATTTCATGTCATATCTTATTCACATTGTTCGATAAAACTCCTTTACCTATCCCTGGGTTTCTGATATTTATTGAGTCCAATCTCCGGGTCTGTGACAATGTGACCTTGCATATGATTTAAGAGGAAATCCTTGTCACAGGTTAAGCATCTTGTCAGAGGTTCCTGGTGCTGCAGTGATGTTGGAGTCTACATAATGTTGATACATAAATAACAAACACCAGAATTAAACTTTAACTATGACACATAACTGTTAACAAAAATTGCGTGGCAGCAAATAGAAATGACTAATGGCTCATGATTTTTTCTTGAAACATTTCAACTGTCCAATGAATTACTTACAGTTTGAATAACAACGCTTTTCTGCAATGGCCTGATGTAAATCATTGCATGTCCAATGCCAGTCCCAGGGCTGGCCTAATATTGCACTGTATAACCCTCATCTGGGCATGGGATTACGGTTAGATTTTGGCTATGGGTGTTTCCTGAGATCCTGAGTAGTTCAAAGCCTCCTGTCTCTTTTAACTGAGGAAAAGCATCTTCAGTTCTGGCTCTGAAGTTTGGGGCTGCACAATCAATTTCTACATATAAAATAGAAATGGGAGAAAAAAAATAGAAGAAAATAACTAGTATTGTTACTGATTAATTATTATGACTAAATTCTAAGCAAAAGCTGTCAAAACAAACAAACAAAAAATATGATAACAAAGATTCACAACACCCATTATGAGTTCAAAATTAGCACACAGCTACACATACATTCAATTTATCAAGATCATGTTTATTTGATCAGAGGCCTGTACTACAAAGCATTATTAACATATACCGGATATCTCTCTGTTACCTGGTTGAATTATTCAGACATTTGGGTTCTGAATAAGTGGTACTACAAAGCTGGTTATTAATTCAATAATCCAACCTAGGGTTTTCTCAGCTTGATCAGTGCACACGTCTGACAAATCCCAAACATGAAGAAACCCTGCAGAGCAGATACTTCACCATAGAGCAGCAGATAACTATTCTTCATAAAAAATGAAGAATTTAATACATCATCAAGGCTAAAAGCAACACTGTTGCCATAACAACAGCCAGGAAAGAATGCTGACAGAACATATCTGACTATGTTGATGCTTAAATGCAGGAGGTTATATAATATTAATTTATTGTACAACATAAATGAACAGTGTTACAGCATAGATGTGTCAGGCAAAACTTCCTCAGTTCCTTCCTTATATTAATTTCAGGTTATCCATCCATCCATCCATCCATCCATCCATCCATCCATCCATCCATCCATCCATCCTTCCATCCAGGTTTTGGAGGTTTATCTGTTTCAACACACCTGATTTAAATGAATGATTCACAGAGCAGAACCTGATAAGCTGTTAGATTGCAATTTTATTTGCATGAGGTGTGTTAGAGCAGGGAAACAGCTATCCATCTGGCTACCCAAGCATGAGTTAAGCTGCCCCATCCATCCATCACCCACCCACCCACCCTTCTTAGTTAACCAAGAAAACCCAGAGTTAACCCCGAAGTTACCTCAAGTTACCTCGATAAGAGAAAAGCTTCGTAGTACAGGCTTCTATTATAAGACAAAAAACAACAAAAACAACAACATAAACACTACAACAACAAAAGTCCCCTACTTGGCATCATCATGCATGAAATAGGGTTAAATTTGCAAAGTGCATCCACACAGTCAAATTTCACTGAAGTCCGTTTATGTCTTCCTATCTCTATCTTTAGGATTCTTTACCAAATAGAAATATTCTGACCAAACTAAATTAACCGAAACTAAACAGGTAACAAGGAGGTAGGGACAGATAACGGAAAGTTCATTTACAGAGTGTAAACATCCTCGGATACGGGTTCCTGTTCACTAAATCCAGCCTTCATCATCCCATCTGCTTTATGTTCAAGCTCATTTTCACAGTCAAACTTTTAACTGGTGAATAAACCTGTTTCATCTCTTCTTTCCTCCAGAACACTATGACTCACATTTATATCTAAAGAAAAAAAAAATATTACATTATAATTTCTATAAATAATTGAGTATTTTTCATTTGACTGAATGATAAAATCTCAGCTGCTCTTCCACAAAGTTCCTCAGTCTGATCCTGATAAACTTCCTAGTCCGGTTCTCCACCATTTCTCCCAGAAACAGCTGGATTTGGGTGGGAGAAAATAAAGTCAGAAAGACTGAAGACAAACAGGTTGTCATCGCATGTGGGAACAACTTTCTTTAGTCTGTGTTTTGCCTAAACTCCATCAGGGGGAGGTTTGTCTATCTAAGATTTGGATTTTCTAACTGAATGTGTCATTTGGGATTAAACACATGTTGTATGAACATTATCAGACATGATAGATTTACAAGGTGATTTCTTACAACAATCCACTGCCAACAACCACACGGCGTCTAAGACATGATAGAGTGAATAAATATTCTTTTTCACAGACATAATGTTGGTATTTTTTATCCATTCAGAGACAGTTATCTTCATTTTTAATATATTACCATTAAAACAGGTTTCAACAAAAATATTTCTCCTATTTTATTTAGTATCAGTGGAAATTAGTTATTTATTTTTTTAAATGTATGTAGTCGAAAGTATTGTTGTTTGCAGCAAAATAAATGAACAGACCACTGCTATGTTTGTGATAGATGATAAATGAAAACCTGGATTGATGGATAAAATCTTTTAATTGAAACACACTTGTCACCATCTCAGGATGAATTACATAAACAAATCCAGTAATTAATCTGAGTGTTTAGTGACTGAAATCAATCAGAATCAAGTCAGAGAGAATGACTGTCTGACGGTAGGGAAGAAAGAAGACACAGAGAGGAATGAAAAGATTTAGCTCTGCAGAAAAACAATAACACAAGAGAAAACCGACGAATGCAGATATTCCCACCACAAAGCTTCACTAACACAATCATATGACAGAATCTAGTCATGTAGACTTGGTGAAGACAACCTGCTGAAGATCAAACTGAGCATCAGAATGAGGAAGAAAGCAGATTTAAGTGACTTTGAATGTGGCATGGTTGTTGGTCTGAGTGTTTACTGGGATTTTCACACACAGCCATTTGAAGGGTTTCCAGAGAATGGTCTGAAGAAGGGAAAATATCCAGTGAGCTGTAGTTGTCTGGACCAGAATGCAGCAGAATACCACATCAGGTGCCTCCTGTCAGCTAAGAACAGGAAACTGAGGCTACAATTCACACAGACTCACCAACACTGGACAATAGAAGATGGAGAAACGTTGCTGGTCTAATGAGTCTCCATTTCAGCTCCATATTCAGATGCTAGGCTCAGAATCTGCTCAGAATTATGAAAACATGGATGCATCACTCTTCTTGGACCACTTTGGGCCCCTTAGTACCAACATGGCCTGCTTAAACCAGCACAGCCTACCTGTTACAGTCTGTCCCGCCGCTCCTCCAGTCACTCCTCACTTCCCTGATCCTCCACACCAGTTCCAGATCCGCTTATCATAATCAAGTCAACCTGCCACACCTGTCTTCCATTGTTTCACCAGTCCTCATATACTCCAACACCACAATCACTCCCTGTCGGACCTTAAACCTCACACTCCTATTGGACTCACTCCCTCGCCGTTCCTGGCCATTTCAACCCCGTTACCTCGTCTCTGATCGGTATCAGTATGATTCTTATTCTGAGTTCTGTTCACTAACAAAGTGTCGGTAACGTTCCCTTGTCTCCCTGGAGTCCCTGTGTAACACTACCTGAGTATTGTTGCTGACCATGTCCATCCTTTTATGACCACAGTGGAGCATCTTCTGATGCTACTTCCAGCAGGATAATGCATCATGTCACAAAGCTCAGATCATCTCCACCTGCTTTGTAGAAAATGACAATGAGTTCACTGGACTATAAGGACTTCCACAGCCACCAGATCTCAGTCCAGTAAAGCAGCTTTGGGATGTGGTGGATCTCATCGTGGATGTGCAGCAGCTATGTGATGCTGTCATGTCAATATGGAGCAAAACCTCTGAGAATGTTTCCAACACCTTGTTGAATCTATCACACCAACAACTGACCCTGTAGGTGTCAAACTCACAAAACTGAGACCAAAGTTAAAATCCTACAGGGGTGAAGAGCAACACCTTTCGGTTGGGGTCTTAGGCAAGACGCTACAACCCACAGTAAATTGTTTTGGAGAAACGTGTCTGCTAAATGACAGTACTGATGCCGGTAATGCAGTCTTTTGTTTTAATTTATAAAATAAATATGTACAGATACATCTGAGATTGGTAAGCTAATTAACTGCTACCAATCATCAATCAATCAATCAAACTTTATTTATAAAGCACTTTTTCATGCTGGGGCAACACAAAGTGCTTTACATGAAAAATCAATTTATGTATATTAAAAACAAAACGAGTCTTTGCACACATCAAAAGAGACTACATAAAAAAAGTCAGTCTTTCATACAGTTGCACACACAAACATGCATATATACACACAAAGTAGAACCCCCCCCCCCCCCATTCTGCACATGACTCCTTGATTTCTGTCTAGTATAAAACACTAAAAGAGATAAAAAATCTGGCTCAATGCTGCTGTGAGGAAACAATACAATATCATGGGGATCCATCCACACCAGGAGCCAGTCCACCCATGTCCTACAGTGGCTTCCATAATGGCAACCACTGTCCGATCAGGACAGACCGGGGCCCCCCACACCACAGCAATAAGGCTGCAGTGTAAGACCCCAGCCACCCACACAAGGGCAATCACCACAGCAAAAACCCCCAGACTGAGCAGGCAGAGCCCCCGGTGTGGAGGATCCCCAGGAAAACACTGGAGTTAAAAACAAAGATTAAATAAACCTTAAGAAACAATAAGCTAAGAGTAAATAAGTAAATAAATGAATAAATAAATACAATAAATACAGTTGAGTAAAATGAAATGAAAAGAAAATAACAAGATATAAAATTAAAAATAGCTTAAGATCAAATAAAATTTAGTTGAAAGCTAAGCTAAAAAGGTTGGTCTTAAGCCTCTTTTTAAAAACAGTTTCTGCAGCCCTGAGGCTCTCTGGCAGGCTATTCCATAGACGAGGGCCGTAACAACGGAAAGAGGCCTCGTCATACGTCTTGGTCCTCACCCTTTGAACAACTAATAGACTGCTTCCAGAGGACCTCAGGGTCCATGAGGGTTCATAATTTAAAAGCAAGTCGGATAAATAAGAGGGCCCAAAACCATTAAGACATTTATAAACTACTAAAAGAACCTTAAAATCAATCCTGAAACACACAGGGAGCCAATGCAGCGATTTTCAAACTGGTGTAATGTGTTCCCGCCCTCTGGTCCTCGTCAGAACTCGTGCTGCCGAGTTCTGAAGTAGCTGTAGGTTTGAAATGGACTTTTTGGGAAGACCAGAGAGCAGGGCGTTACAGTAATCTAATCTACTAGAAATAAAAGCATGCATCAGCACGTCCGTGCTGGCAAGAGAGAGAAATGGGCGGACTCTGGCAATGTTTTTAAGATGATAAAATCCTGTCTTTGTGACATTTCTGATGTGTGGAATAAAATCAAGCTCAGAGTCAAAAAGGACACCTAGGTTTTTCACACTTAGAGGGACTGAAATTATGTACTTATGTATTAAGACTTCTGAGTCTGTCTAGTAAAATCTGGTGATCAACTGTATCAAAGGCAGCACTAAGTTCCAGTAGAACCAGGACAGAAAGTTTCTGTTAGTCTAAGTTAGATCTAAGATCATTAACAAAGTTTTAAATGGACTGTCTCGATACTGTGGTTTGTCCTAAAACCAGAGTGATATATTTCTAAAATATTATGTTTATGCAAAAACTCTTGTAATTGCATAAAGACAAGTAATTCAATAATTTTACTTGAAAACGTTAAGTTGGATACAGGTCTGTAGTTATCAAGAATGTCTAGATCCAAATTACTCTTCTTCAGAAGGGGCCTCACCACCGCCGTTTTAAAGGCAGCAGGGAAGACACCCGTCTGAAGAGAATCATTTACAACATCTAAAAGCTCACACTCCATAAACCATAAAAAGTTTTTAAAAGTGATGTGGGAATTGGGTCTAAAAGGCAAGTTGTTGTGTTAAGTTGGGAGAAAACTCAACCAAGCATCTTTGTATCAACCAGGACAAAACTCTCCAGCGTTTCCTCAGGTCAAAACAAAGCTTCAAGTCTGTTTAAATCAAAATGTTGTTGAGATAAAAGACTGGATATACTAACACTGATTTTACTTCTGAAGTGGCATGCAAATTCCCTACATGCACCATCTGATGCAGGCATGGAAGACTTATTAAAACTTGTGTTTATTAAAAGATCTATTGTTTTAAAAAGAAATTTGGGGTTATTCTTGTTTTCTGTAATAAGATTGGAAAAATTAAGTGTTCTGTCTTGTTTAACTGTTTTATTGTAGGTTTTAGGTTGTTCCTTAAAAATTTCTAAATAAATTATTAATTTTGTTTTCCTCCATTTCCTCTCTGCTCTCCTGCAATGTCTTTTGAGTTCTTTGATTTGCTCATTCCTCCATGGTGGTGTGAGTTTGGATTTTATTATTTTAGTTTTGAGAGGAGCTACAGCATCGATAGCTGATTGAAGTTTGCTGTTAAAATGATCCACAATAAAATCACATGATGCAGGTAAAATCTGAGCAGGAGTTTGGTTTAAAATGTCAATAAAATTTGCAGCCACTTCAGAAGTAATATATCGTTTCCTCACAGTTCTCACTGAGGCCTCCTGTTGGCTAAAAGTGGTGATGTTAAAAAACACACAGTAGTGGTCTGACAGCCAGGTCAACAACAGAGGTTACACCAGTGGAAAGACCATAGGTTATGACCCGTTCCGGGGTGTGTCCTCTGTTGTGAGTAGGCTGTGTGACATGTTGTTTGAAATCTAAACAGTTTAAAAGATTTAAAAACTCGTCTGTAAGAGCATCAGATCTATTGTCGATGTGTAGGTTAAAATCACCAGTTATTAAAATTTTACTGTATTTTGAGTGTATTGAGATGAATAGTCGGAAAACTCTTGTGTAAAGCAGGAGGGAAGGTGGTCTATAAACAGTCACAGATAAAATAGGTGGGTTGCTAATATTTCACCTCATCATTCCCTTGATCTTATTCTGTACCATTGGTGTCGCAGTTTCCTGTTTTCCCAGATTTTGTGTGTACACCATGGTCTCCAAATTTCCATGGAGGTAGGAACATTCTCCCACCAAGTTTGGTTTATATAAATCCCAGAAGTTGACTATAGTTGGTGTACACCAGTTTTTGTACCCACGCCAGCTTTATAAATGAGTCCCCAGATCTGATTGTAAGAGGACAGGTCATCAGTCGATCAGGACCTTTAGTATGATTTTTATTATAAAATATACAGTTTCAGTGAATATCAACTCAGAAAGTTTCATATACACTGCAGAGAAGATATTTAAATGAAACAATTTTCATCAAAATCAGAATGACTTCTTCTAAGCCTTTTTTATTTGTCTGTTAACCAACAGAGTAGGAAACAATCTGAACCAGTGTCTCTGGTAAAGCTCTTTCCATGGAGTAACTCATATCAGAGTAATCAGACCCTTGTAGCTCCATGCCCCACATTTCCATCTATGACCTTTGTAAATATAGCTGGACTTGCTTTACCAGCTGTGATCTGTCTGTCAGAGACACCGTCAGGGTGGAAGGAGGAGGAGCAAAAGCACATTAAATGGGTCAGAGAGCAGCCATGATGCAACCGTCTGTCATTCAGTTGCATGGTGACTTCACAGCTGAATATTAGCCCATTCCGACTGTAGGAACCTTTTGCAGTTCCTATAACCATTTCAGGAACCAGGCCGTCTTTTCACGTATTCGGACATATACAGTAGGAACTAAGGGTAAAAGCCCTCAGTTCCTAATCCGAGGCAGGGTCTTTTCGGGTTTCTATAGGAATCCTCATGACGTAGGTGTTTCGTAACTGGGAGCTACGCCCCTTGCCAGATTTCTGCATCTTGTGTCCCCGCCACATTTAAAAAACACGGTTGCACATACAGACAACAACAACAACAGAGCATGTGATAAATGGACCAACAAGGAGGTCAAAGCTCTTCTGACGGTCTATGCCACAGAGTATTTTCAGAGAGGTTTTGAAGGTTCGCAGCTGACTATGAAAATATTTGTGACGATCAGATCTAAGTCAGAGAATGCAGGGATTTGTCATAACGCGAAGCAGCGCATTGAGAAAACTCACACAAGACTACAAATAAATTAAGGACCACAACAACCGGAGTTGGACGAACCAAAAAACTAGTAAATGATTCGATGCCTTGGAGCACCGACATGCCTACTCAGACAACGTTGCAGCAAATGACCTCTGCATGCGGTTTCTGGAGGTGATCATCTGCAGTGAAAACACTGCACACTCAGAGGAGTTTGAAAGTTTGTAAACAGGAGAAGAAGCATTAAAGCTTCTGTATAGACCTTTGAGTTGTTGCTCAGTTACCACCCAAATAGCTGAGCTGATCTACTTCACATGTTTTCCAACTTTTTTGTATATAATATGGTTCTGATCCATGTTTACTTCATCAGAGACGGAGTCAAACAGCATCCTGGATGCTCCTGCTGCCACCAGCAGACCTTGCTGCATCGATCAGGTAAATAAAACACCTTTAATGCACATAAACATATCTGTTCTTGATTTAATAGAGATAACAAAAGTCAAATGTAAACAGGGCATGTATGCTTATATACATATACTGATTTAAATGGAAAAGGGTGAACTGATAGAGCCACACAGAACTGATTGTAATAGCAGATTCATTTTAACAGAACTTAAACTTAATTTTTAATTTCATTTGAAACGACTGCTATTAACTTGTGCACTCCTGGACAATTGAGAATTTTACACCATATATTATAATGAAAGGTTGACTTTATTAGCATCCTTCTTGTTTATAACTTGTTTTTTTTATTCTAAAATGTTTATCTATTCAGCAACTACCAGAACCAGCATCAGCCGCCATCAGCAGCACCAGCCAGCTGCCAGCACCCTCTGCCACCCTAGACCTGGTAAAAAAAAACATTCTATTGTACTGTACACGCATCTTGTTGAGTTTTTATATTACAATTCAAAATATTTTATTATAGTTGCTGTGTGTTAAGTATCTGTCTCCACCCTCCCTGTTTTTCCATGAAGGGTGAACACTCTTCTGGCTATTGTGCAGGACCAGCTGTTAGATGCTGAACAGCAGAGGCGATGCACGCTTCAACATGCTGCAGATCTTCCAGGAACAGGAACAGAGCGAGCGGCTGTACGGACAGAACTGAAGCCAGCCGAGATCTGTGACAGAGGGTCTCTGGATTTATTGGACAGGATGGCAGGAAAAGCCAAAATGATATGATCACCATATACGCACATGTAAATAGTTCTTTCTGCACGGCTGCATTCACTACAAGAAATAAATGACTTTGTAAAGAGTCTGAAGTATTCAGTATTTGTCAGATGTGGTTTGGCCACATCTATGAAATGTTAGCGAATAAAAGTATTAAGAAGTTATTAACCGTTAATAGCTATGAAATATTAAATAATCCATCTTGGCTCACTACATTTTAAGTTTTATCCTGGGGATAATACTTACATTAATATTTATCTACTTTTAAAATGCAGCATATAACAGGATGAAGTTCATCATGTTTAACGAAGGTCCAGCATCAAATACTTGTGGACACTTATAAAAGTCGCTTTGGGAAAAAAAGCATCTGTTAAATGACTGTTGAAAAGTACACACCTGTAAACATTTCACCACCCCTTACTACATTTTAATCCTCATTTACTCCTCATAATTCTAGACCATAAGTCAGTCACAACCAACCCTCCAGTGACGACTTACTCCTTCACCTTTCTACTGATAGATTCCATAATGCACACAAAGCTTAAAAGCAGGTGATGAGATCTTTATTTTGCACATAACAAAAAATGAACAAATGATACATTTTCTATGGAACGTTTTCTCTTTAAATGTGTACATCATGTATACATGTATGTTCTGTCTCTTGAACTTCCACAACATACTTATTATGAAAAGGTATGTCGTGATTTGTTAGAAGGCACAAGGTAAAACATCAAGGCTGCAGCTCTCCAACTCCCTCAGTATCTGCAGCAGGTGGTTGTGTCCATCCTCTCTGGTGCAGCTTCAGGCGGCCACAGATGGACTTAAATGTCTCCCTGGACATACACAAATTCTCCATCTACTGCTCATTGTAAAACTGGGAACAACGTTTTACCACCATCATCAGCTTTGCTCCGGACCAACCGGATGGTGAGGAGTGTTGCTCAATGAGCCGCAGCAACGTCTGAAATGCAAACAGAACACGAGTTACAATGAACCTGCCGCCTGAAATATACACTTATTATAATCTGCTCAACACAGACAGTAGAATACCGTCTGAAATCTTTACTCATACGATATGAATACAATGGGCACATGTTTAATAAGTTAAACTTACATGTCGTTTCCTCTGCGGCGCTCTGCTCTCCTTTCTTCCTCCATGATACAAAAAAATATCGCCTGCTGCTGGATTCTTCATCTCTGGACTCTCTATGTGCATTTCCAGCCTCAACATTAGATGCCTGATTTTATTGTCCATCAGTAACATCTCTGTCAAGCAGAGCATGAACACAGCGATCGCTTTGTTCTCTATATTAGCTTGGTGGTGTTGTTTTGTGTTCTCCTTATTTTTCGTGGGTTTTGTTTTGTTGTTATGTGGCGCAAAAGTCACACGTCACTGTCGCAGGCGGTTGCGTCACGTCGGTCCTGCTACCGCCCCTAACTCATGTTTGAATGCAACATGAAACAGTTCCCCTTGGGAAGGGCCGTTCATAGAACTAGGGCAGTTATTAGAACTGCGTTCTTAGAACTTCTCTGCCTGAATGCGCCTAATCACACCATCAGACTACTGTTCCCGAGGATGGCCTGCATCTTGCTCTTAATGTGCTTCTACACATGACCTCCAACAGAGTCTGCACCTCCTTCCCATCACTGACATACATTTCCTGACCCGTTTCTGGAGCCGTTTCCCCTCCATGGTCGTCATGCAGTTCCCCCAGAACACAACAGCAAACACTACAGCACCGGTGACAACTGCTGATAGAAGAAGTTCAGCATTTCACTGCAGACTTCAAAGAATTTACATTGAAAAAAGCTGCTCTGTAGGATTGAGAACTGGTGACTGTGGAGGCCATTGGAGTCCAGTGAACGAATTGTAAATCAAGAAAGCAGGTGGAGATGATCTGAGCTTTGTAACATGGTACATTATCCTGCTGGAAGTAGCATCAGAAGATTCTACACTGTGGTCATAAAGGGACGTACATGGTCAGCAACAATACTCAGGTAGGCTGTGGTGGTTAAAACAGGCCACGTTGGTACTAAGGGGGCCAAAGTAATCCATCTGCTTCCAGGTTGGACATGTTATGTGTTCAGAGATGCTATTCTCTATACCTTGGTTAGAACCAGTGCTTATTTAACTTCCTGTTGCCTTTCTATCATCATCAAGCAGTCTGCAAGACACTCTGGTCCAGATAACTGCTGCTCACTGGATATTTTCTCTTCTTCAGACAATTCTCTGTAAACCCTAAAGATGGTTGTGTGTGAAAATAAATACCCAGTAAGTACTCAGTCCAACAACCATGCCACGTTAAATCCTCTTTCTTCCTCATTCCGATGCTCATTTTGAACTTCAGCAGGTCATCTTCACCAGGCTGGGGTGCCAAAAAGGGGAGGAAAGGGGAAGGATTCTAGGGGCCCATGATTGACAGGGGCCCAGAAGAGCCCTCAATGCAATTATAATACTAACAAAATTATCTGATATTCTATGATAAACTTACAATCACACAAACATTTTACAATGCAATGGTATCACTAAGTTTCTTTGTTTTGGAAACATTTCTGAACACCCACCCCCCTCTATATTTCCCTTAAATGGTTCAGTCCTCTTGCACCATCAGCTGCAGGGCGCAGCACCACAGACAGACAGCAAGTGGATGCAGCAGGACGCCCAAAAAATCTGGAAGTTAAAAAAAAAAAGAAAAAAAGCTAAGACTGGAGAGAGAACAGAGGGGTCGACAGTACATCACCCAGTTCTTTCAGAGGCAAGGTGGGTCAGTTTGTTCGTCTGATGGAAAGTTGTTGAACATCAGCTTGTTGTCTCTCCTACACTCACTTTGCTCCCGATATTAGCCCCCCCCCCACCACCACCACCACCAAAAAAAAAAAAAGATTTTAGGATGATTTGAATGGTTGCGGGGGCGGCATGGCTCAGCAAGGTTGAATGGTCGTCTTGTAGCGTGAGGGTTGCCGGTTCGATCCTCAGCCAAGTCGAGGTCATGTCGACGGGTCCTTGGGCAAGACACCTAACCCGTAATTGCTCCTAATGAGTTGTGCATGGCAGCTTCCACCATCAGATGTGTGAATGTGTGTGAATGGAAAAATGTGATGTATGATGTAAAGCACTTTGGGTATCATTCCAGAAACAGTAAAGCGATATAAAAATACAGACCATTTACCAATTAAGAAAATCCTCAGCAATCACTGTAATGTTAGGTTAGGTCAATAGTTTTGGACTCATCCTCCTGCTTTGCAGTAGGAACAGAGCACATTTCTAGCGCAGCAGACTGGGTGACTGCTTTCAATCCAATCAGAGAAATATTTAAATTTTCTAAATATAATAACATTAACTAGAAACAACCATATAGCATCATATATGTTTTCCCCACTAATCTAATGCCTTCACCTGTGAGTCTACAGATCTGGAGATAAATTAGACTTTTATGTGTTGCTACATGAGGGAGACAATGACGTGGAGTATTGGTAGTCAAATCAATTTCCCTTGACATTATTGGTGAAATCACTGAAAAAAACCTTCAAGTAAAACAAAATAGTGGGAGGCCACAAGAAATAACGATTGTGATGCTATCACAAATGACATTACTTGATTGGAGATACTATAGAATAGCTGGATAGAATAGAAAGCTGGACTTAAAAAAAAAAAAAAAAAAAAAAAAAAAAAGAAACTCCTCAATAATACCATTTAAACTCACACCCATCTGGAACAATCCCAATATTCTACTAAACAAAAATATATTAAATTTCACCGAATGGATTAACAAAGGAATTAAATACTTTCAACATATTATCCATAACGGAAACATTTTATCTTTTAATACACTCTCATCACAATATGGGATTAATGACAACAGATTCTAAGAATATCAACAACTCAAAACCATAATACACACAAAATGCCCCCTTCACCGAACAGACCTAGAACGTCCAATGGTACCAGATTTTATGGACCTCTGTACCCCAAAATTACTTTAAAACATGTACAGATTAATGCTAAAAGTAGATGATTCAAATTCCCTATCTACTTTGAAATGGGAGAAAGATTTATCCATCAATCCTATTCAACCATTTTGGCTACAAATATGTCTTAATGCCTTTAATATGACAGACAGCCCAAATTTACAACTCAAATAATACAAAGTTTCCTCCATAGAATGCATTACATAGGACAAAGGATGTTCAAGATGTGTCTTAATCACTCAGATATCTGCACACAGTGCACAGGTAACACAGCAGATGATTACATGCTTTATGGCTCTGTGCACCTGTCCAAAAGTTCTGGAACAAGGTTTGTGAGGATTTATCAACATGGGTTAGATGTAACATTCCTGCATGTCCTAAACTTTGTTTACTGGGTGACCTAAGGGCTTAGGGCTCACGGGGGGTGGAGTCTGTGCCTTTTCACTTTCCTTGCTCCTTTTCACTCTCTCCCCTCCCACCGGGGGCTCCTTCGGGGTGGATGGGGGTGCTGTGGCTTGGGCCTGAACAGGATAAGTGTGTGCTCTCTGGTCCCCTGGTGTGGTGGCGTGGTGGGTGTCTGGGGCACTGGTGCATTGGGCTCTTGGCCTGGCCGGGCCTTTGCCCTTCTGCCCTCGGATGGTCCTGGGGAGACGGGAGCGCCTACAGCGGCAAGCTGAGGAGTTAGCTACCTGGGAGAGAGATCTCTCTCCTGGCTGTGACCCTCCCCGAGCCCCTCCTCCCCCTCCACCCCACATCATACACACCACACATAGGGGTCTGTGGGGTGGGTGGAGTCGATGGGTTTGGCTGACGGGTCCCCATTGTGGGATCCCCCGGTGGACCCCTGCAACTGCCTGCCCCACTAGATTTTAATCACAACCTAGACACCAGTTTACATTTAGGGCCTCGGGCGGACAGGCACATGGGTTGTTGGTGGGCGAACAGGCGCCACCGAGGTGGCCCTTCCTCCATCCTTTCCCTTTGTGACCTCTCTCCCCCCAATTTTATTTACACGTTAGAGACCACCACATTTAACAGTATTGCATTACACACATAACACACACACTCACACACACTGAGGGAGCCCTGAGGGGGTCATGCTGCCTGGCATCAGTAGGTTGGAGTTGGGGGGCCTGTGGACATGTTCTTGTCCCTGGGGTGCCTAGCCTTGGTGTTGGGTTGGCGTGGCCAGCGGTGGTTTTGCCTGGGGCAGTTGGGCCCTGTCAGGTGCCTGGGCGGGGCTCTGCTGGGGGGAATGGGTGGCCCTTGGGCCTGTAGGGTGCCTGCCTTCCGTACAGCCCATGCTGTGGTGCCTGCTGGGCCTGCTCACCGTCGCCCTGTGCTGCCCGATGCCCCTGCCCCGTCGCGCCGTGGGGCTCCGGTCAGGGGGCCCCTCTGCTCTGGTCTGAGTGGGCCACTGCTCTGTCTGCTTTGGCTGTCCTGGGCTTGGTGCTCTGTGGACAGGCTGGGCCTTTGGGGCCTCAGGTTCCCCCCCGTCCTCCGCTGATGCTTTGGGGTGCGGCGTGATCACGGCCCCCTTGCAAGCATACATTTCTTCTTTGTTGCATGGTTCGTGCATGCTCACAAACGTGCTTGTCTCTCCATCTGCTTCTGACTAGATGTTGCAGATGTTTGTGTGTTGGTACGTTTCTCTGCAGGTATGTTTGATGACTACTGTACTTTTTCAAATCATCATTATCGTATTTTCTTTACGTATTATGTAGTACTGTGGTAATTTATATTGCTTTTTTTGTGGTGTGTTTAAGGCAGCCTAGACAACTGTTATTTCCACATTTTAATCCTGTCCTTTTCTCCCTTTTTTTTTTTTCTCTCTTCCTCTATCTCCCTGTCAGGTTTGGCACTGACACATAAAGACTAAAGAAAATAAGATTACAATAAAAATAATAAAAATATCAAGGGTAGCCATGTATATAACATGTCTCCCTTGGTAGAGCAAATCTGTCAAGCAAAATATGGCACACAGACCAACATTCTGTATGTTAGGATGCTGGACAGGACAGGGTAAAAAAAATAAAAATAAATAAATAAAATGGAAAATGTTTCACTTTCATTAAGATGAATTATTTCAGAAAAACATCCATCCATCCATCCCTCCATTTTCTGCCGCTTATACAGAGTAGGGGCAGCTGCCTAAGCAGGGAAACCCAGACTTCCCTCTGGGAGAGCCCGGCCACCCTGCGGAGAAAACTCATTTCGGCAGCTTGTACTCGCAGTCTTGTTCTTTCGGTCACAACTCATTACCATAGGTGAGGGTAAGAAAATAGATCGACCGGTAAATCGAGAGCTTTGCCTTTTGGCACAACTCCCTCTTCACCACTACAGACCGATGCAGAGTCCGCATCACTGCAGACACTGCACCGATCTGCCTGTCGATCTCCCGCTCCACCCTTCCCTCACTTGTGAACAAGACCCCGAGATAAGTGAACTCCTTCACTTGGGGCAAGACCCTATTGGAGACCCCAAGAGAGCACTCCACCCTTTTCCAGCTGAGGACCATGGTCTTGGACTTGGAGGTGCTGATTCTCATCTCAGCTGCTTCACACTCAGCTGCAAATCTCTCCAGTGAGAGCTGAAGACCACGGCCCGATGAAGCCAACAGAACCACATCATCTGCAAAAAGCAGAGACCCAATCCTGAGGCCACCAAACCGGATCCCCTCAACACCTCGGCTGTGCCTAGAAATTCTGTCCATAATAGTTATGAACAGAATCGGTGACAAAGGGCAGCCTTGGTCCAACCCGAACTGGAAATGATTCTGATTTACTGCCGGCAATGCGGACCAAGCTCTGACACCGGTCGTACAGGGATCGGACAGCTAATACAAGCGAGTCCGGCACTCCATACTCCCTGAGTACCCCCCACAGGAATCCACGGGGGACATGGTCGAATGCCTTCTCCAAGTCCACAAAGCACATGTAGATTTTTTTGGGCAAACTCCCATGCCCCCTCAAAGACCCTGAAGAGGGTGTAGAGCTGGTCCACTGTTCCACGCCCTGGATGAAAACCACACTGCTCCTCCTCAATCCGAGGTTCGACTACCCGACGGACCCTCCTCTCCAGCACCCCTGAATAGACCTTAACGGGGAGGCTGAGGAGTGTGATCCCCCTGTAGCTGGAGCACCCCACTGGTCCCCCTTTTTGAAGAGGGATACCACCACCCCAGTCTGCCAGTCCAGGGGAACTGTCCCCGATGTCCATGCGATGTTGCAGAGGCGTGTCAGCCATTACAGCACTACAGCATCCAGAGCATTAAGGATCTCTGGGCGGACCTCATCCACCTCCGGGGCCTTGCCACCAAGGAGCTTTTTACCCACCTCAGCTACCTCAGCCCTAGAGATAGGAGAGCCAGCACCAGCTACTCCAGACTCTGCTTTCTCATTGGAAGACGTGTTGGTGGGATTGAGAAGGTCTTCGAAGTATTCCCTCCACCGCCTCTCAACGTCTCGAGTCGCGGTCAGCAGCCCCCATCCCCACTGTACACAGTGTTGACGGAGGACTGCTTTCCCCTCCTGAGCCCTGAGATGGTGGACCAGAATCTCCTTGACGCCGTCCGGAAGTCATTCTCCATGACCTCTCCAAACTCCTCCCATGCCCGAGTTTTTGCCTTAGCGACCGCCGAAGCTGCGCTCTGCTTAGCCCGCCGATACCCATCAGCTGCCTCTGGAGTCCCACAGGCCAAAAAGGCCCAATAGGACTCCTTCTTCAGCTTGACGGCATCCCTCACTGCCGGTGTCCACCAACGAGTTCGGGGGTTACCACCACGACAGGCACCGACAACCTTACAACCACAGCTGCATCTGGCCACCTCGACAATAGCCCATAGAACACAGCCCATTCGGACTCAATGTCCCCCGCCTCACCTGGGACATGGTTGAAGCTCTGCTGGAGATGGGAGTTGAAACTCTTTCTGACAGGGGACTCTGCCAGACGTTCCCAGCAGACCCTCACAACACGCTTGGGTCTGCCAGGCCTGACCGGCATCCTCCCCCAGAAATACATTAAAGAGCTAAATTTAATATCTGCTGTTTCATGCAGTAATCTGAACCCGTTAAAAAAAGCTGTTTTATTGTCATGTTTTAATCCCTTAAACATAACTCAGCAAGCAGTGTGCATGGTTACTGCTAACTGTTAGCATGTTCACCACTAATTTGCTCATTTGGATTTGCATTGTGTTATCCACTCTCAGACAAGGAGCAACAGGATGGAGGGGGAGTGAAGGGAGCTGCAGCACTGAGAGGACAATTACCTGGTATGGTGTCACATCACCTCGCTCAGAATTACGAGGCAACTCAAACGCATCATAACTTTATACTGCAGAGAAAATGTGTGTGGATCTCTCTTCTCATATAGTCTGGAATGGGTTTTGCACCCACGGAAGGTGAAAGGTTTCAGCTCCTTCACTTTCTCTGCAGTTCAACACATTAATAACACAAACTGAAGACCAGGTTCATGTTTTGGACTGATCGTCTTGATGACCTGAGAAAGAAGTTGTAGATCTGAGTGTCCAGTATCTAGTAATGCTAGAAAATGCAGAAAAGTAAATGTAAATTCACAGACAGACTACAGAAAAAATATCCATGTACATCTTGGTGGTGATTCATGGGAAGCTCAGTGCATGACGTGCAAAGCAGGCAGCTGGAAACTCACATCTGACAAAGGTTTATATTCCTTTTGTGTTTGTTTTTGTGTCTATATATATTTATTTTGTTATTGCTTTAAATACGTAACCCCGAAGTATGAAGTGGAAGTTTCAAGGCAAATCTGCTGCTTTCTGCACATCATACTGTATTTACTCCTGACTAACAAGAAAACACGAAGGAAGTTATAGACAGTTACAGACTGTGTTCAAGCCAGAAAGCAAAGTAGAAAATACCTTCATATTTGCACAGCTCATCTCTTTGATGACTTGTCCTCACATAATGTTTCAGAAAAAACTAAATATTAGCTATCCTGTTGTACATCTCACTAACTGTGAAAACACATAATGCACATTGCATTATACTTCAGTCACTTTATGAGCTCTTCAGAATCATTGTACTAAAACAAAGAAAAAACTGTAGAACATCTTTCACGGTTTGACACATTTTATCTGCTGTAAACACACTAGCTCTGAGCTGAATGTGATGCATGAGGTCATTCTTGTACTCACACCTCCTTGTATGTGGTGAAGAACTGGAAAGTTGGCCTGTCAGTTTGTTCTCAGGCCCTAGAAGCCTAATAATGTTTGACACAACAAAGAAATTTATTCTTTAATTCAGTGTTTTATCTAGTTTCCGCTCTGAAGATAACATTTTAAAGGTTACCATAGCAACATGGCTGAAAAACAAAGGCATCTCAAATAAGAATTGTTCATCTTTACAGTTTCACAAACATCTTCTGCTTTAATCTGCAGCAATCTGATGTTTCCCAGCAGGAGTTTCATCATGAAGAGACCATCAATATTCTTCACTTCACCTGTCAGAGTTTTTAACATTGTGGCTGTAATTTCTGTCTTTTCTTTTTCACTTTGTTCTGTTTGTGAAACAAAAGGTTTAGCTTCAGCTCAGTGACACATTCAGTCAATCATTTGGGGTCTAAACCACAATCCCACCACAATGTGAGAACATCTGCAGACTGTAGCATCAGTACAATGAAACGCTGAATTAAACTAAACATGACAAATATAGAGATAAAGAGATTTTAAATCTCTTCCTGGCAAGCTATATACATCCATATGAGAGTTTTTATTTATGTATAGATCTGATCTATAGATGCACTCGAGACATGATGTGTGGGTGTTGCAGAGGGAAATAACAAATAGACCAGCGAGATGGAAAGAATCACAGTGGGTAGCAGACAAAAGCACCAGGCATTTATAACAACTGTGGTTAGGCTTAACTACTTTTAACTGTTTTCTGTGGGGATGAATGAACTGCTGTGGTACTACTTCCTACTCTGTGGGCCTCAGACTACAGTCCAGGACTGACCTGGATCCTCTGATCAGCTTCTGTTCAGTTGTTTCCAGCCCTGTTCTGTACATTTACCACCCCGGCAGACCACACAGTAATACATGCTGATGCTAGCACAGTGTTGTGTGTTTTTAGCAGTGACTTCCTAACTCCAAAAGACCTCGGCCTTCTCAGCTAGTGGAGATGAGTTTGGCCTTTCTTGTATAGTGCATCTGTGCTGGGTCAGTTCAGTTTATTGCTCAGGTGAACACCCAGTCACTGCTACTCCTTTACCACATCAGTGTCCAGTCCCTGAATGTTCACAGGTGTGTTGCAGAATAATTTCCTGCAGAAGTTTATCATGATTTCTTTTGTCTGGTTTGTAGGTCTGTAAAGGCAGCCATGCAGCTTCAGCGAAGTCAAGAGAAACACAAACACAGATTTACTGAATGTAACAGAGACAGAACAGAAGGAATAAAAGTCGGCAACATAACAAAGATGGAGGTTTATGATATTGCAATATTTCTTTACAGATCTGTAGATGTTCCCACCACAAAGTTTCACTAACACAATCATATTACAGCATCTAGTCATGTAGACATGGTGAAGACGACCTGCTGAAGATCAAACTGAGCATCAGAATGAGGAAGAAAGCAGATTTAAGTGACTTTGAATGTGGCATGGTTGTTGGTCTGAGTGTTTACTGGGATTTTCACACACAGCCATTTGAAGAGTTTCCAGAGAATGGTCTGAAGAAGGGAAAATATCCAGTGAGCTGTAGTTGTCTGGACCAGAATGCAGCAGAAGACCACATCAGGTGCCTCCTGTCAGCTAAGAACAGGAAACTGAGGCTACAATTCACACAGACTCACCAACACTGGACAATAGAAGATGGAGAAACGTTGCTGGTCTGATGAGTCTCCATTTCAGCTCCATATTCAGATGCTAGGCTCAGAATCTGCTCAGAATTATGAAAACATGGATCCATCCATCTTCTTGGACCACTTTGGGCCCCTTAGTACCAACATGGCCTGCTTAAACCAGCACAGCCTACCTGAGTATTGTTGCTGACCATGTCCATCCTTTTATGACCACAGTGGAACATCTTCTGATGCTACTTCCAGCAGGATAATGCATCATGTCACAAAGCTCAGATCATCTCCACCTGCCTTGTAGAAAATGACAATGAGTTCACTGGACTATAAGGACTTCCACAGCCACCAGATCTCAGTCCAGTAAAGCAGCTTTGGGATGTGGTGGATCTCATCGTGGATGTGCAGCAACTATGTGATGCTGTCATGTCAATATGGAGCAAAACCTCTGAGAATGTTTCCAACACCTTGTTGAATCTATCACACCAACAACTGACCCTGTAGGTGTCAAACTCACAAAACTGAGACCAAAGTTAAAATCCTACAGGGGTGAAGAGCAACACCTTTCGGTTGGGGTCTTAGGCAAGACGCTACAACCCACAGTAAATTGTTTTGGAGAAACGCGTCTGCTAAATGACAGTACTGATGCCGGTAATGCAGTCTTTTGTTTTAATTTATAAAATAAATATGTACAGATACATCTGAGGTTGGTAGCAGTTTATTTAGTGTCAATCAATCAATCAATCAATCAATCAAATTTATTTATAAAGCACTTTTCATGCTGGGGCAACACAAAGTGCTTTACATGAAAAATCAATTTATGCCTATTTAAAACAAAACGAGTCTTTGCACACATCAAAAGAGACTACTTAAAAAAGTCAGTCTTCCATACAGTTGCACGCACAAACATGCATATATACACACAAAGTAGAACCCCCCCCCATTCTACACATGACTCCTTGATTTCTGTCTAGTATAAATTACTAAAAGTGATAAAAATCTGGCTTAATGCTGCTGTGAGGAAGCAATACAATATCATGGGGATCCATCCACACCAGGAGCCAGTCCACCCATGTCCTACAGTGGCTGCCATAATGGCAACCACCCCGATCAGGACAGACCGGGGCCCCCCACACCACAGCAATAAGGCTGCAGTGTAAGACCCCAGCCACCCACACAAGGGCAATCACCTCCAGCAAAAACCCCCAGACTGAGCAGGCAGAGCCCCCGGTGTGGAGGATCCCCATGAGGAAAACACTGGAGTTAAAAACAAAGATTAAATCAACTTAAGAAACAATAAGCTAAAAGTAAATAAGTAAATAAATGAATAAATAAATACAATAAATACAGTTGAGTAAAATGAAATGAAAATAAAATAACAAGATATAAAATTAAAAATAGCTTAAGATCAAATAAAATTTAGTTGAAAGCTAAGCTAAAAAGGTAGATCTTAAGCCTCTTTTTAAAAACTTCAACAGTCTCTGCAGCCCTGAGGCTCTCTGGCAGGCTATTCCATAGACGAGGGCCGTAACAACGGAAAGAGGCCTCGCCATACGTCTTGGTCCTCACCCTTGGAACAACTAATAGACTGCTTCCAGAGGACCTCAGGGTCCACAAGGGTTCATAATTTAAAAGCAAGTCGGATAAATAAGAGGGCCCAAAACCATTAAGACATTTATAAACTACTAAAAGAACCTTAAAATCAATCCTGAAACACACAGGGAGCCAATGCAGCGATTTTCAAACTGGTGTAATAAGTTCCCGCCCTCTGGTCCTCGTCAGAACTCGTGCTGCCGAGTTCTGAAGTAGCTGTAGGTTCGAAATGGACTTTTTGGGAAGACCAGAGAGCAGGGCATTACAGTAATCTAATTTACTAGAAATAAAAGCATGCATCAGCACGTCCGTGCTGGCAAGATCTGACCTGATACCTAATAGTGTTTCTTTAGGACACAGTTGGATCTCATGAGCACAATGAAATGTATCTTTAGTTAGTTATTGAAATCTTGACAACAGACAGATGAGTTTGCTCTTAAAAGTGATTCTCTTTATGGAAGAGACATCCATCTGAATGCTGCTCAGTTTCTCTGTCACAGTACTTTGGCTGGGATTGAGATTTCCCAGCCGTCCCTGAAGGCATTCTCCCTCCACTTCTTATTGCCTGCTCTGACTGCTGATGCGCTCCACCTGCACTGTGTTCCATATATACCAGTGTGTGGCAGGTTGTCTTTGCCAGATCATCTTGGTTTTTCCCTGCACGCTTCCAGCCCTGATCTTCTGCCTGTCGACCTGTTTTGACCTCCGACCTGTTTGACCTGGATTTCCTGATTCTGCCTGCCCCAGTCTGGGAACTCTGTTTTTCTGTTGTTTGGATTTTCTGGAACTCTGACCTTTGGATTGTCTTCAGGATTTGGATGTTGGCTTACGGACCTAACCACTATCACCGGAAGAATTACTCTGGAGGACCTATTGGAAGGCTCAGCCTGAAGCTGAATACCAAACAGTCGACTATCTTGCCCTGTTCTAACTTTTTCTCTGGTTCAGCAGTTTTTGACAGGCTCTCAGTGGGGATTCCTCTGGCTGCTCTTGTCCTCTCTCCCGGAGAACTCTGCCATGTGGACTCCTTCACCTCCACTGACGAGCTGCCAGAAAGGAACCAGACGCTACTATCCTGACTACATTCCCCTGTTCCAATAAAATCTTCTTTACACCAATCCTTGGGTCTCTGATATTCACTGGGTCCAGTCTGCTGAAACGTGACATTCTCCAATTCCACTGAATTGGATATTGAAATGAATTAATTGAACAGTTTATCTTAACAAATGTAGATGTTTTAAATACAAAAAATTTAATATAAAACTGATAACATTTGTAGAGAAATATTTTCAGAATTAATAGAATCAACAAGGTTCAACATGTTTTCATTCAGATAAAATCTCTCTCCAGCAGATAAACCCCGGCCTGTCCTCTCTGTGTCTCCATCATGGCTGAGTCCTGGATCCTCAGTAACTCTGAGATGTGAGATTAAACCTCCGTCTGGAGGATGGAGGTTCTACTGGTAGAAAGCTGTTCCTGATCTGTTATCCAGCTGGTACAGTTATGATCTGCTGCCTGGTAGCACTGCTGGGACTGAACATGATTCCTACATCATTCATGGACAAACACACACAGCAGGATATGTGTGTAGAGCTGGAAGAGGAGACCCAGAGTATCACACTGATTACAGTGAAGTAAAGTTTCTCTGGTCTGCAGGTCAGTGTGTTTCTGTCCTCTCAGTGAGGATCAGTTATGTTTTCAGATTCAACACTTTATTGTCATTGTAATAATATTGCAGAGCTCACTTTCATTCTAATATTTTTCTCTGTGACTGAAACTATCTTTAAAACCAAATCCCATGTTGTCCATTAATGTGGATATTTCTTCATTTTCAGTTAATAAGATGAAAACCCTGCATTTCTGTGTATTCTTACTCATCATTAAGTCAGTGGGCAGGTATCTACCAGGTATCAGTATCTACCAAGCTGAGACACTGAAGAGGAAACACTGACTGGAAGAAGCAATGAAATATTTAAACTTAAAATGTTTTATTTATATATTAAAGATGGTTGTTTAGATGTAATCAGCTTATCATTCAAAACTTATTGAAAAATGTTCATAAAATCCCAGTTTGATAAGTGAGTGAGCTGTCTGGGGCCCATTTTGTTTCTAACTGTTCTATTTTTATTAACTGTTGTCTGGAGTCATTCTATGTTATTATATATTCAAGTAATGTTGTGAGGTGTTGTCACTCATAACGCGGTTAAAACTCTTACTCATAGTGATAGGAATCACTGAGAGTACTTTATACGTGGAATTTTACAAACTCGAGTATCAGAGTTTCTGAGAAGGTGATGAAGCCACGCCCCCATGAGAATTAAACAAAAGATAGCACACCCCAACTATTAAAGTGTAAGCCCCGCCCACTTGTAATGTATTAAAGACACGCCCACTTGTGATGTATTAAAGACACGCCCACTTGTGATGTATTTTTTTTTTTTTTTTTTTTTTTTTTTTTAACCTGTCTTGTCCAGCATCGTTGCAAACAGAATGATTGTCTGGCTGCTGTCTGGTGCTGGGCAATTTTACTCTATCAAGCAGGGATTTATACTACATGTATAAAGTCCCTCTTGATGACATGAAAAACTTTATTAAATCAGACTCTTAATGCTGGACTCGACCGGAGGGGACAGAGAGAGAGAGAGATAGAAAAGAAAGTAGAGAGAAGAGGGAGGGGAGAGAGAGGGACAGAAAGGGTGTGGGGAGTGCGGGTGGGGACTTAAAACATTATACAGAAAACCATGTAATCCATACTACTTGCAACATATATAGCTAAGATCATCCTGGCCAGTAGGTCATTACACAACTAGTTGATAATAGTAACAATAATAATAATCACAATAATAGTAATAATAATAATAGTAGTAGTAATAATAATAAGAGTAAGAGTAATAATAATAATAATAAGAACAGAAATAATAAAAAAAAAAAAAAAAAAAGGAAAAAAAAAATATGATAATAGATATAAGTGAAACTGCTGTATTCAAGAACACGCGCAGAGAAACCTGTGTGGATATGCTGGAGAACTCGGCCACACGGCGACGCAAAGACTGTGTGGAGACGTTCAGGGAGGAGTGACCATGCAGAGTGATCATGCAGATGCCACCTCACTTGAACAGAGGCCAGAGTCAGGCCAGCGGTCCCGAGACCCAGGCCACCAGACCCCCCGTAGGCTACAGATCCCGACCGGTCCACAGAGACGACCACTCGCCCGCCCAGGAAGGCAGCAGCAGGAGACCCCAGCAGGAGCCGCCCCGCGGACACAGGGCACCGGCCCCGGCAGGCCGAGGCCAGCAGTCCCCGACCCCCCCGGGCACCGGCCGCCCGGGACAGACGGGGCAGAGGGCCCGGGCCCAGGAGCGCAGGGACACCCCCCACCCCCACAGGCCAAGGGCCAGCACGCCACCCGGGGGGACCCGGCCCGCCCAGACGGCCACCGCCAGAGGCCAGCCCCACATCCCAGCGCCCAGCCGCACACCCCGAGAACCAGTCCTGCCCCCCCCCCCCAGACCAACACACACAAACACACACACTCTCCTTCCACTCCTCCATTCATCCTCCCACACATACACCATCCAACCCTCACATACTCTGTCCTCCCACACACACACACCATCCTTCCACCATCCATCCTTCCACACACACACCATCCTTCCACCATCCATCCTCCCACACACTCACCATCCTTCCACCATACACTCTCCCACACCTACCCCATCCTCCCACACACACACATCATCCCTCCACCACTCATCCTCCCACACATACACCAAACATCCACCTTCACGTACCCCATCCTCCCACACACACACACACCACCCCTCCATCACCCACTCTCCCAAACATACACCACTCCCCCACACACACACCATCCTCCCTCCCATACACTATCCATCCTCCTGCACACACACCATTCTTCCACCATCCATCCTCCCACACACTCCCCATCCCTGCACCATACATTCTCCCACACATACCCCATCCTCCCCCACATACATCATCCCTCCACCATTCATCCTCCCACATCCACACCACCCCCCCTCCCACACACCACACATCCACCTCCACACACCCCACCCTCCCACACACACACACCATCCCTCCACCACCCATCCCCCCACACACACACCACTCTCCCACCCACACACCACCCCCCCCCCCCCACACACATACACACACACACACACAAACACCATCCCCCCACCACCATCCTCCCGCCACCCCACGCCGCGGGGGGACAGCCCCAGCCAGGAGGCGAGGAGACACGAGCCAGGCCCCCACCCCCCCCACCCCGCCCCAGTCCCCCACTCCCCACCCCCAAAACAGCACCTTCCCCCCAGGGCCAGCAGCCAAACCCCCCGGGACAGCCCGCCCACGCCCCGGGCCAACGCGACAGGCCACCCGGCCCGCCCCGCCCCCGGGCCATCCATGGAGACAGGGGCGCTTGAAGACCCCATCCCCCCTCCCTCCCCCACTAGTGAGGGAATATATTATGTGCTGTTTGCAATTAAAAAAAAAAGAGGGTTAAAATTGGGGGGCAGTAACTGCATTGAGGAGGGGGTGGGGCCACCTGAGCAGTCCCACCCACCTGACCTCGCATGTTCCACCCCCCAAAACGTGTTTGTATGTTGCAAATGTTATTTGTGCTCAGTGACTAAGTGGAATTAAAAGCTGGGAGGCATGCTGCCGCTCGGCGAAGCAACGGGGCCACTATGATGACCCCCCTGCCCCGCCCAGCGCAACAAGCACACCCCCCACGGCCCTACCTGTGTATGTAGTGAAGAGTGGGGAGGGGAGGGGTCAGGAGATGTAGGTCCAGAGGGGGGTAAGCCTCCCCCCTGGAAGACGACCCGCCAGTGGCTTAGGGCGCCCCCGTCCCCTGCCGGCCCCGAAGGGCGTCACAGGCCCAGAGCAGGCACCCCAACCCAGGCACGCCACGAACCCCCCCAGGGGCCAGCCACCAGCCCAAGGGGCCACTTTCCTCTTTCTGAGTGGGAGGGGGGCGAGGCGAAGGAAGGGAACCCCAGGCCCCCGCCCCCAACACCCAGCCAGGGCGCCCCCCAGAGGACACGTCCTAACCCCCTGCAAACGCACACACTTTTTTTTTTTTTTTTTTTTTTTTTTTTTTTTTTTTCCCTCCCCAGCCACTCACACACACTCTCACACACCTCTATATACCAACACCTCAATACGTGCACATACCTCCACACACACACGTCACGCACATACCTATAAGCACACACCCCGGTGCCCACATACACACACACTCTCATACCCCTCCATACACATACACCACTACACACACACTCACATACATACCTGCATATACACACAAGCACTTCCACACATACTCACGCCTCCACCCACTCCTTCACTCCTCCACACACACCTCGACCACCACGTGCACACACTCATATATACATACCTTCACACACCCACATCCCACATAGACCTCCACACACACACCCGCACACTACTCACACACACACATACACGCACACACCCAGACCTTCATACACACCCACACACACATACAGCACACACGTCCCTCTACACCCACCCACACACCAGCATACCCACAGACACACACACACCCACACACAAACACACCCCCACCCAGGTTCCGGGGCTGCGACCAAGCACCAGGGCACGGACCAACCCCCGGCACGGCACATCCGGACGGGCCCAGCCCCCCCCAGCAGCGGCAGACCCCCCACCCCCAGGAGCGGGGGGAGACCCGACGCCCCAGAGCCCGGGGCCCCCACCCGGCCCACCCCGGGCCCGACCGGCCACCCGGCCAGGGGCCGACGGACACCGACCCAGGCACCCCGGCAACCACCCCCCACCGCCACGAGGCAGCCCCACCCCGGGGCCCACCCAATGCCGCCCGCCCAGACCGGAACCCCCAGCCGACCCAGCAGCGGAGCAGCCTAGATCCCCACCCAGGAGACAACCGGAGACCTGAAGTCACCAGGGACCCCCCACCCACATCCGCCCCCATCCCAGCGAAGCCGCAATCCTCCACCTACATTAAGTGATGTAGCCAGTCACAGGGGACCAGAGGGAATGAAACTTGTGATGTATTAAAGACACACCCATTTTTGCATCACAAGGTTACCAAGAGACTATAAATAGAATTTTGTCATCATAAAGTCTCAGTTTGTGTAAGGATACTGATACTGAAGTATTATTTTCTTGGCTATACTGATAGAAAAAAAGTAGCAGGAATGACAGAGAACAGAGAACTTCAAGCTGATTTATTGGAAAATGTGTCTCTTCAGCAAGACACTAACTCGACAACCAGAGCAGAACTGGACTCATGTTGTTTAAGAGATACGAATGAAGAACAGGAAAACGTCACTTTGAACGAGACAATAAATGACCCGAATTCAGTCAGGGACAGCTTAGAATTGTCAAATAAAGATGTAAAGAAACTGGCTGAAGACAAAGAAAAAGAGATATTATATAGGGATCTGCTCCAACAGTGTGAAAGAAAAAAAGCAGAAATTACAGCAGAACTCGAGCATATAAAGATCCAAAACGAAAAACTAACAACTCAAATACATTACTTTATGGAGACTGAGTCTCTTCTGAAACAAATCAACTCTACACTGATGGCAAACCTGGAATCATGCAGATCAAGTCTGGATACAGCAGATGAAGAAAATCTTGTTTTGTTAAACAAAATAAAAATTAAGGAAGCCAATGAAAAGTTAATGTTTATGGAAAACCAAAATCTTGCTACTCAGCTTCAGAAAGCAAACTGCGATCTAATCCAGGAAAAAATGGTTGTAAAACAGCAACAACGTGAACTGACAGACGCAGCGAAAAATATTTCAGAAAGAGATGAGAAAATCGTTAAATTGAAGGAGACAATAAATAGGCTGAATTCAATCAAAGACAGCTTACAACAATCATGGGAAGATTTAAAGAAACAGTTTGAAGCAAAGAAAGAAGAGATGGCATCATACAAGGACCAGTGTGAAAGAGAGAAACACAAAACTCTGGAGGAAAATACAAAACTGCAGATGGTTGATACAGAAACGCAGGTGGAGCCTTTAGATGACGGTACATCTCAGACAAGATGGTGGTTTGATCCGAAATGGATGTTAACACTGTCTGCATCGGCTCTAATAGTTGTTTTTTTATTATCAAGGAATAAAGTCCCTGGACAACCACCATTCTAACATCAAACAACATACATCGCAAATAACAAAGAGAAACACGCACAACTTGTGAAGAAGAAAAAACCTTGTAACATTATATTCTATTTTCACACACCCTCAGGTAGGTACAATTCCTTAAGTCTAAATTAATTACCTCCAGTAATCCTTCCAAGTTTTCTTCTCCGCATGCTCATTAATTTGGCCAGTGAAAACAACTAAGAATTAACTAGAAAAAACCTCTATAATAATTGGTTAATAAATTAATAAATGAGAAGACATTTATTTACACCTGTCATCTGAAGAAAACTGAGTCAAAGGTTGGAAAATCTAATTAAATATTGAAATATTTTCAGTATTTTATAAGTAAAGAAGTCATTTGGAAGATACGAGCCTATCACAAAACAAGGTGTCCAAAATTAGACGATTAGACGATTCTAGAATTTTCTTTGATGTCAGTGTTCTAGAACTGACTGTACCTTCTTTCCTGAGGTTAACATGCCTGTTACAGGGTACTTAAGATAGGAGCGTCTTTTAAAACAAAAACAGAACAAGGAAAAACAAAATAAGGAAGAAAAAAGTACTCAACCAAACACCCTAAAAATAAAAATAAATAAATAAATAAAACAAAACAAAATACAACCCCAATCCAACCCCCAAAAATAAAATAAATAAATAACAAAACAAAAAAATAAAACCAAAACAAAAGAAGATAAAAACACCCAACCCAACCTCCCAAAATATAAATAAATAAACAAAACAAAACAAAATACAACCCCAATCCAACCCCCAAAAATAAAATAAATAAATAAATAACAAAACAAAAAAATAAAACCAAAACAAAAGAAGATAAAAACACCCAACCCAACCTCCCAAAATATAAATAAATAAACAAAACAAAACAAAATACAACCCCAATCCAGCCCCCCAATAATAAAATAAATAAATAACAAAACAAAAAAATAAAACCAAAACAAAAGATAAAAACCCCCAAGCCCCCCAAAATATAAATAAATAAACAAAACAAAACAAAACAAAATACAACCCCAATCCAACCCCCAAAAATAAAAATAAATAAATAAATAACAAAACAAAAAAATAAAACCAAAACAAAAGATAAAAACACCCAACCCAACCTCCCAAAATATAAATAAATAAACAAAACAAAACACAACCCCAATCCAACCCCCAAAAATAAAAAATAAATAAATAACAAAACAAAAAAATAAAACCAAAACAAAAGATAAAAACACCCAACCCAACCTCCCAAAATATAAATAAATAAACAAAACAAAACAAAATACAACCCCAATCCAACCCCCCAAAAATAAAATAAATAAATAAATAAATAGCAAAACAACAAAACAAAACCAAAACAAAAGAAGATAAAAACACCCAACCCAACCTCCCAAAATATAAATAAATAAAAACAAAACAAAACAAAACAAAATACAACCCCAATCCCAACCCCCAAAAATAAATAAATGAAAGCAAAAGGCACTGGTAATGGTACTCTCAGAAATGAGATAGGGTTCAATTCCCTGCAGTGCCCTGCTGAATGCATGCAACACTGACAAGCATGTAATATTAAATCAAATTAAAAATGACTATTTCAATCAAATTATTTTTAATTATGAAGCACTTTTCCTTCCAAAGGTAACACAAAGTGCTTTATTAGGACATAATGAAGGTTGTGATAAATATAAGATAATAAAATTGTGCATTCGAGGAAACAAACAGCATTTTACGATCTTGATGTCTAAATAATTCAGTGAAAATCTTGTCAGAGAAAAAGCTACATACCAGAATAATAACGCCCCCCCTTCCACCCCCTCTCCCCTCTACTAATGCCACCTTCTCTTTCCATCTTTCATTTGCTGGCCTTTTCACTTAAACTGCTATTTTCTAAACTAATATTCCACACTTATTTCTCAAAATGTGTTTTCTCCACAGAATCTTCTTGGGCCTATATATAGGCTACAGTAGGCCCACTGATTACAAGATTGTAGTGGACTCTTTTGTCCAGGCCTGTTTTATGAGTTTATTTTTAAAATAAATCTGTTGAAGCATGGTTGAAAAGCAATATCTGTCTTTCATTGGGTAAATTTCATAGATTTTTTTTATTTATTATTACTTTTGTCAGATTCAAGTTATTTCTGTGACCACTGTGAGATTTTCTTTCATTAACCGAAGGGTACCAACAATTCTGTCCACATGATCCACATTAGTCCAAATTATAATAATTGTTTTTATATAAAGCAGTTCATAAAAATAATGACCTAAGTGACTGGATCAAATCTTTGACTCAATCCTCCATCCCCACTGTACATTCTAACAAGTTAAGTTTACTTATACTTAAATATTTATGAAACCTATTGCTTTAGGAAAAGTAAGTAAACAAACTAAATTGTGCAAAGTATTGAGAAATTATTATATTTGAGTGAGCTGTATTTTTTTTGAAGTCGTGATCATTTAATATATCTCAGTGTAGGTAAATTCAAATCAAGCTGTTATAGCTTAAATACTTTGAGTCACAAGAACTTAATATATTCTGCCAAAATAAGTGTGCATTACTTTAAATTTGTTATACACTACACTTAAGGCATCTTAGTGTCATGCACTTTAATAAAGTTGCCAGGAACTCAATTTAGATAATTCACATTAACTTAGTATACTGTAACAAAATAAGTAAACAGTACTTAATTAAAAAAAAATTACTGTAATTCCCTCTTTACATGTTTAAACAAAAAATCGCTTGACCGTCTCCAGTTGGTTCAGAACGCTGCTGCAAGGTTGATAACTAAATCCCCCAAATTCGCCCATGTCACTCCTCTACTAATTCAGCTGCACTGGCTGCCCATTTATTACAGGGTGCATTTTAAAATTCTGGTTTTAACCTATCAAGGCCTACATGACCAGGCACCTGAATACATCAGGGATCTCCTACAGCTCTACGTGCCCAGCAGGTCCCTGAGATCGAGTCATCAAGATCTGCTGGTTGTTAAACCAACACGGCCGAAAACTAACGGTGACAGAGTCTCTGCAGCAGTGGCTCCTGTCCTCTGGAACTCCCTTCCTCTAAGCCTGAGATCTGTGGACTCCATGATCTCTTTTAAAAAGCAGCTAAAAACACATCTTTTTAAACTAGCTTTTACTTAGTTTTATTTGTTTTTATTCTCTCTGTATTACTGTTATTTAGTGTTGGAAAGGCTATGCAGAGGAAGAAATGGCCGCATTTAATAATAAAAAGCATAAGAACAAATCCATCAAGATTTATTATGTGCTAAATTTCAGAGCATATCTTCCTAGGCTACCCCTCAGTGGTTGGTTTATATTGTTGTGCTTTTGGACCTCTGATGGGAGCTATACTTCTCCTTCTGACTGTGCTTGCGTGGGAAAGACTTCACACAACAAGGAATGTCCGTTTTGGCTACTTTACTGAAAGCAGATGGTAAGTACAGACATTTGGCATCTACTTTAGCGTCTGTATTGCTGCTGTGTTGAATTGCGGTCTCTAGCTCGGCACGGAACAGTAAGCTGATCTGTCCATGCACCAAGCCGTGAGCACCGTTTTACATCCAACTAGAACACTCAAAAAAAACTACTTCTGTGAGGGAACCTCGCTAACTCATGCATATGAATGCTGCTCCTGCTAACCAATCCAAACGCTATACTGGATAACGCACAGAACAGAGGAGGGTCAAACTTAGCTGCTGTGATCTGCTTTACACTACCCCCCTCCTGGAGTGCTGAGTCCCTTCAGTACGGGTGACTCAAACAAAACATGTATAGAACAATAAAACTAGAATTAGCATTAGCTCACATTACAGCATCAACTCAATAATAATGCCTTAACCAATCAACATTTAACTTTGAAGTCTCCCTCTGATGACTAGTGTCTGTATCTCTCTGGTTTGCGAACTACTCGCCCACTTGACGTTTTCATGGTGTCTCCCGGAATGTCTCCGTCCTCTTGTCCCTTTTCCTGCCCATATCCTAGGGTCTCGTGCTGGGGTACCCCCTTCGAACCACATGGAATCTGGAAAACTGGACTCCCGGCAGTATCTTCTCCTGATGGCAGCCCTGGTGCCAACTCGGTACATTCCCCAAATGGCTGGGAAGCTGGGTCTTGGTTCTGTTGTAGCACCTGGCTCCTTAGATGCTTGACCCAGGCAGGGACCACATCAATGTCGTATGGCTTAAGCCGATCATGATGCATTATCTTGCTACGTTTCCTGCCCTGGATCTCATAGAGGACTGGACTACGACGTGCACAAACGATGAGGGGACCTTGCCAAGGCGCTTGAAGCTTGGGGCGCCATCCTTTCTTTTTAGTGTCGTCCTTTACGTAGACTAGATCTCCAACGCTGTAGTAATGTTCTCGTGCTCGAACATCATATGTCTTCCTCTGACGTTCCTGTGCTGAGCGGAGATTCTCTCTCGCGGTATTCTGTGTCTGTCTGAGTCCTTCCTCCAGGTTGTAGAGGAAATCTGCCACTCCCGTCCGGTCAGATGTTAGCGTCGCCACTCTACACTGGATGTCCTGAGGCTGATGAACTTCCCTTCCAAGCATCAGTCTGTTAGGCGTGAACCCTGTGACGGCGTGTTGTGAGCTGCGGTAGGCTGAGGTGAGTAATGGCAGATGTTCATCCCAGTTTTTCTGGTTCTGGTCCACATAACACCGAATCATCTGTAGCAAGGTTCTGTTGAACCGCTCTACTTGCCCGTTGGAAGCAGGGTGATACGGAGTGGTTCTTGTCTTGGTAATCTGCAGGAGCTTGCACACATTCTGAAACAGGGAGCTCTCAAAATTGCGCCCTTGGTCAGTGTGCAGCTCAAGGGGGGCCCCAAACCTGGCAATGAAGTCGTACACAAGCCTCCTTGCCGTTGTTTCTGCTCCTTGGTCTGGAATAGGAAAGGCTTCGACCCATCTGGTAAACTGATCCATGATGACGAGGATGTATTTGTTTCCACAGCCGGAGACTAGGAAGGGACCCAGAATGTCTAAGTGGAGACGGTCCAGAGGTGCTCCAGCTTGGTAACTTTGCAGCTTTGCCTTCCCCACCTGTCCTTTAAGCTTACAGGCATTGCAGTGCCAGCATCTCTTTATGAATAGGTGGACATCTTCACGCATTCCATACCAGTGGTAGTTCAGGCGTAGGCGCGCGAGGGTTTTTACCTCTCCTAGGTGTCTACAGGAACAGTTGTTTGTGTAGCAGCAGCCTCACCGTTGAATGCTAGCTTGCAGCAACCGACCTTCATTGTCTGGTGTTGTAAATGATTATTCAGAAGTAGGGGAGACCGGGGATGGTTGTAACACTTTTTGCCGCAACACCTGTAACTCATTAAATTTTTGAGCTACAGTTCTCAAACTTTTATATGAAATACCCACATCACTTCACTAAAAAATGCACCAATTCAAAAATCTGCAAGAATATCACAGACATCGTATGTTAATGTCAAACACTTGGTTGTCCTTTGTTACAACCTACCCCACTACTGGGTAGGGTTTTAACCAGTGCTTAATTTGTAAATCAAACGGTGCCGGAACGCAAATAGTGGTACCAGACCAGGGTTCAGCCGAGGCCAATACTGATACCGGAACGCACACACAACACAAAACTTGGGCGCACAAGTGTCAAAATACCAAAAAATTTCATTTTCATACATTGCTTTTAAATGCGTTAGGTGGCTCTATAAGTGCATTTAGTGCAGGCTGATTTCTTACCTTGCTAGTTGTTTAGTATATCCCACACCGCAGCCAAGTGCGCCTCCTCATTCTCCTCCCTGCTTCGCACCTTGCTCCGTGACTCAGTAGCAGTCCTGTGTCCTTTAGCCACCCACGATCTCACATAAGGGACCGGGTTGAACTTGGTCAAAGGAGGTCCGACAATATTGAGAAAGAGCAGATCAGAGATGGTGGTAGTGTGTAGAGAAGATCGGTTTGGGGTGCAAATCAGATTCATCTGGGAAAATCCCCGTTCACATTCTGCGCTTGATGTGGGGATGGTGTTCACAGCTGTAAACAGTTCTTTCAGTTCATTTCTAACATCTTTTCCTCCCGACTCCACGTACTCTCTGTGGGCACGGATTACTGCGCGGGGACAGTCGATGTTAAAGCGCAGACAGAGCGACTCAACTTCAGTCTGCCCATAGAGTACATCTGTGTCTTCGGGCCAGTACTGCGGATAAAGTACCTTCAGCTCTTCAATAAACTGATCATATCCGCTTTTGTCGGGCAGGCGTCCTCCATGAGACAACAAGCGCTGTTCCAAGTTTTTGGCCACACTTTGAAAAAACTGCTTCATATTTAGTGATTTATCACTGGCTTTTCCTTCTGTAAGTGTAACTCCTTGAAAGAGTTGCTCTCGATCCCCTTCTTGCTTAAGTCAGAAAAGCGACCTGGTCAAGTAGGTAACGTGATTACCCATCAAACACCTCTTTTTTGTTGTGAATTTAACAAACAAAATAACCATAATTTTAATAATGAGCCACACCAAATTAAAAACTAATTTGCAATTTATTTGTGCTATTTTATTATATTTTTGTGTTTTTAATAAACAAATGCCCATGACTTTGAACTTTTGGGGGGCGGAAGTAGTAGGCCTGAAAATACCGGATCCAAGCAAACAGTTGCCGGAACACACCCTGTCAAAATAAGAGAGTTCCCGGATCCTGTTCCGGCAGGATCCGGCTCAAATTAAGCCCTGGTTTTAACACATACTGGGGAGGGTTGTAACAACTGGTCCAAAGAAGCCTAAACAGATGCCACACCGTATAATATGCTTCAAAAATGGATTTATTGAAAAGAAAAAAAAGATCCCAAACAAAATCTCTCTTTAACTGACTACAGCTCAAATGTTCAATGTTTAACTCAGAAGTGTGTGAATTTGTGTGTGAATAAGCCTACTTGAACAAACTTTCATAACAGTACTATGACTGTCAGAGCGGAAAGCCCTGATATACCAGCTGTAGGTCCGAGAGGGAGTACTCTATAGGAAAGAACATGCAACAGATATCCCGCCAATAAATGTTTTATAGTTCTTTATAAAAACAAGGTAAAAGAGGAATAAAAAAAATGTAGAAGCCAGGCCTCAGTCAAGTCCAAGTAATGGGGTGGCCCTCTACTGGCAGCTCCTATAGGTGACCGGGTCCCTCCGATCCTGTACCAAGGGGGGGGGGGAATCCGTGAGTCCAGTGAGTAATATTTTAACTGATCTATCGTATGGCACGAGAGGCCACCATAGGAAAACCGAAAGGAGCACTTAGCTGAGAGGAGGGGGGTTGTCGGACTCTCCCCCTCCACGACTCCACCTGCGCGTCTCTTTCGGTCTCTCCGCTGCTCCTCCGCTCTGGGGACGCCGAAAGCCGGAACACCTGTGTAGGGGACAGGCCGTGACTCAGAAGGCCGGCGACAGGAATTACTCTGCAGGTTTTGCTGTCTGGTCAAAGTAGGGTTACCGCTGTCACGCAACAATCCACTTCAAGCCCAACAAAGAAGGAAAACATGTAGTCCATGCAAAGCGGAGCCCACACAACCAAAAGAAACACTTAGCTCAGAGGAGGGAGGTTGCTGCACATTCCTCCCTCCACAATTCCCACGGCGCGTCCTGTCGCACAGGCAATTCTCCGGCGTCTGTGCCCACGGCCGTCCCGTCACTCGGTCAGTCCTCACTATCCACGCTCTTGACCCAGCTGGACGTCTCCAATGCGTCCTTGACCTGGTACACGATTCCCCCTGGACCGTCGGACCCGCTGCTTCACACACACTACTCGCGTCTGAAGCCCTGCCACACTCTTTTCTCTCTGCTCATCACACACACCTGTGACTAATTATCTCTGATGGCAGGGCTGCAGACACACACACACTCACAGAAGCAATCTTGTCACCCCTGTGACAACTGCTTAATCATAACTCTGCACTTGTGTAAAAAGATTCAGGTGTGATATTGAGCTTACATACTTTTTGCATATAAAAAACAAAGAAAAAAAACAGGGCTAGTTTGTACATATTTTGTTTGACTACGTTCTTAATCTGAATCACAATATTGACAAATGAAAATTGGTAATCCTGGAGTGCAAGCTTGGTGGCCCCATAGACTACATTGGGTACATTTTACCTACACTTCCTTTGGCCTTGAGTTGCAAGATTGCTCCATGTAGATAATACAAATATTCCCATCATCCAAGGTCTCAGAATCTTCAGCATTGCCTTTCAGCGTTTTTCATGTGTGTTTATTTATTTATTTATTGGTGGGGGTGGTGTTGCTGCTGCTTATTTCTTCTGCTTTTCTTTATTCTATTGTAGCTTACTCTGGGAAGATGACTGGATCGCTGGTCTCCCAGCTTCTGCAGTGATTTGCAGTATCTGCTCAGTGTTACATGATAGATTCCTGTAACCGATCTCAATGACTCTCCCTTCTTCGGGACCTCATCAGATGCTTTTTTAAAAAAAAAAAAAAAAAAAAAAGAAAGCTGGCACACATCAGGCTAACATTACAACCATGATAATTTTTCTTCCGCCTTTCCTCTCTCATCCAAAGCACATCCACTTGAATATAAATACAGAAGCGAGTGAACAACAGGAAGTGTGGCGTGACGTCATACAGCAAGCGTTATGAGTTAAAACAATAGATTTCTTTTTAGACTACTTTTTTTCTTTTAAATCAGCAAATACAAGCTGTAAACTGTGTTGAGGTCGGAGGAGGGTATACAGACTGCTGAGGAAAGCCTAAAAGTCCCAGTATGCACTGCATGCTATAAAAAAAGTCCCTAAGGGATAACATTTAAAAGAGCCGGTACTGTATACCCGTGCATACCGGCCCATCTGACACCCAGTAACTTCATTTGACATTAGTAACAAGGCTAATCAGACCCTCCAACCCACAGTCCAGCCCTGCTCTTCCAGCGGTGCTCTGGATGTGAGAGTGAGTGAGTGTGTGTGTGTGTAACCTGTGGCTGTTGAGAAATAACGGAGCGGAGCGGCTGGAGGAGCGGGCGGCAGTTTAGTTTAACAGCATTTATATACAGAGATTTATATTTGTCTTTGCTGTCGGGGCTAGACTCAAAAGACCCAGGGCTAAAGCCCCGGAAAAAATCGGCTGACGACGCCACTGGTCAGCTATTAGTTAACCATAGATTCTGAGTAAAACTGCAAATGGCTCTTTTAAATAAATGAATAAATAAATATACTACTTACAAACGGAGACCTCTCTCTCTCTCAACCATAGTCATAATTTATTGATTGTTATCGTTTCTAATGTTGTCAATGACACTTCGTGCAGCAGCAAGAGATGAAAATGTAACTTCGGCTCCAAATTGATCTATTACTAAAAAGTTGGGCCAGTCAAAAAAAGAACTGGAGCAGAAACTTGTTGGAACAAACAAACTGGGTTCAGATCCCAGTGAAAATAAAAATGGAAGTTAAGTTCATGAAGCCCAAAGAAAATATCCTGCTTAGGACTGAAAAAATAAGTGGCAGTTGTATGTGGGTAGAGAAAACCACCATTGATGGCATAGTGATGGGATGTTTGGCTCTTTTCAGAGAGCCAGCTCTTTTGCATCAGCTCCCAAGGAAGAGCCAGCTCTTTTGGCTCCCGAACGGCTCTTAATTTAGCATCTTTTGTAGCCCCATAATTTGCCTTAATTTCTCAAAAATGAATGATTTGTGTTTTGAAAACATGTTTGTGTTCAGCATGTTTACGAGAAGCCTTATATTTGCCTCATTTTGTGCATTTATTCTGATAAAAAACCACCTACATTTGTTTAATATTTCAACAAAACTCTTATATTGCACAAATGAACAAAAAAAGCAAACAAATCCTCAAAACAGAATGAGAACCAAACTCAAGAAAGCAGCATTAATGTCCTCAGTGCAGGAAAGATGCCTCATCTTGGATGGATCCGGTTTCCCCTCTCTGAGAGTAGGGTTTGATGACACTATGCACTCACTCAAGTAGTTTGCTCATGGCTGTCTGCTGTCTCACTACGAAAACGGTGGAGAACCAGTCTCCCTGCGCCGCATACTGGTAAACTTGTGTTACTGCATCTGTCTTAATGAATGACTTCCAGCTATAAATTAAGAATATTTCACACAAAATATTTCACATAAAACTCAAATCATTCCCAAATAAATAAATAAAATTAACACTTCGTGGGCACACATTAGTCTGCATCACACACTCATTTAGGAGTTACAGCACAGTATTTTCATACGTACATCTTCAAATTATATAGTGATTGTACTTACTGGTGCATTAACTGTGAGAAAGGTGTGTTGTAATTACAGCTGTGACACTCATGCATACATTAAGTTTCCTTACACTGTGGGAGAAAAGGCCAACATCAAAAGCCAATTTGCAGCAATGTTTCCCAAATGTAATCAGCACAATTGACTGCACTCACATTGCTATAAAGGCTCTGAGTGAGAAAGAATTTGTCTATGTGAACCGTAAACATGTACAGTACATTCAATCAATGTATACGTTATTTGTGACTCAAACATGGTTCTGACAAATTCAGTGGCACAGTGGTCTGGGTCAGTACATGACTCATTCATCCTGACACACAGCAGTGTCAGTAATAGACAGCAGGCAGGCGTTTCATGTGATGGCTGGCTCCTTAGTAAGTAAACACACATTGTAACAATTAAAACCTGATTCATAATAATTCTTCTGGAATAATCTGCATCGGGGGGCAGACTGCTGTACCATCCCAAAAAGGTGTGCAGAATAATCATGGCATGTAGTGTCATGCACAACGTCACACTGAAGAATGCCATTCCTCTTCTACCTGCCCTCCATCCCCCTCACCATGAGGACCCTGATGCACAGTCCCCTCCCCAACATAAAGAGTTTCAATGGGGACCAAGGCTGCGTGAAGGTGTCATGCAGTTATTTTAATGAGCAAAAGAATTCAGATAAAACACCACACATCACTTCAGATTTGTTGCAGTTCATCCCAGACTTCCTTCACCACACTGATTGTGTCTCTTTGCGTTCGCAGGACGGCGTCCATCAGAACCTGACTACTACGAGGTGCAACATGCGACCGGAGCACACTTGTGCTCGGGTAGGCCATCCCTGCAACCTTTTGTTTATTTGTGATTCCAATACTTTGACCCCAAATAAAGTATTTTTATGAGTCTCCACCTCACCAACAAGCACCTCAACTTCAGTTTCAATAAAACTATATTTTCTTGTCTTGTCGGTTGTCACAATTAAGCTTAAAACGCCACAGATCAGCTGGTCTGTTTAAATACATAATGTATTCTGCATTAACCATTGACTGTGGGTGTGCAGGGGTCAGGATATAAGCCAATTTCCCTCATGCAAACTTTCAGGAAGAGTGTGATTTATAAAGGGGAAATTGTTTTCATTTGTGCATACGCCAGGTTTTATAAATCTGAATATATTTTGGGCTTTTGGACGCATGTACGCTTTTAGTAAGGAGCCTATGCACAGGATGCTATCCATATCCGTATAATTTTATGTATGCCACTTAATTCGGATGCTGAAGGTGTGATACCCACAAACAGAGGGTCACAATTTTGTTTGATTTTTGGTTAATCAAGGAGCCCCATCTCTTTATGTGCATTTATTTTATGTTGTTGTAAGTGTAAGTATGCAGCACGCCAGCAGAGGGAGTTTCTCCCAAGGTGAGCGCTGGGTGTGGTGGTCTGTTGGAGGCGGCGGCCTGTGCTCAGACTGGAGCCTGCCTGCCGAAAGGACCGCAGCTCATGCGTGTCTCCCGTTCTTTCCTGCAAAATACAGGTCAGTAATTGGAGTGTGTCAGACCCAGAAGTCTCATAAAGTTGTATAAACGTTGTTTCTACTGAACGCAGTATCATTACTGTCTTAACTTCGCCGTTCGGGCTGGAGAATACAACCGATAGCTCTTGTATTGTAGAGCTGCACGTCCTTCTCGTGGGAATGGAGAAAAATGGCGTACTGTAACGTGCACAGTTTAGCGTAGTTTAGCTCCTTGACTAATGTGATGTTTGTCTGTTTGATGTAAATATCCTAAGATTTTAAGTTGTTCTGGCATTAATCAATTTGAGTTGGAGTTCATGCAGAGTGTATGTTGATATGTCTGCTATTCTATTAACAATGATATATACGAATGTTTAATGTGGGTTGGATAAACTGTTCAGGGAAAGCTCTAGAGGAGCAGGTTAATTAATTACTGCATGAGATGTGTCACAATTATAGTTTGTGCTAAAAGTTGTAATGTATGTTCGAGCAAGTTAGATGATTCCAAGAAGGACCTGTAAAAGAAAACAGTATACTGTGGGCAAAGACTCTTATTTCTGTTGTACAAGAATGAACCACAAAGTTGAAGTAGCTGTCAGAAATGAATGAAAATATGGCTTATGAGACCTAACAAATGCATAATGTCAAAGCATATGATTGTTTGTGAATAAATGCTGGGACTGGAGCCAGCCTGCCGACAGACCACAGCTCATGCATGTCTCCCGTTCTTTCCTGCAAAATACAGGACCCATTTGAGGCCTGTAACAAAGGCGCACAGATTAAAAGGTAAGCAGTATGTGGACATTGGTGAAGTCATTCACTTCATCCAGAAAGAGCTGGAAGGACACGGGAGACTGCATGGGTACAGGTGGATTCACAAATAATTTCTGATGGATGGGGTGGATGTCCTCGGGTAGTCAGGACAGATTTAGGTACAGAAAATGTCATTATCATCCAAACCTCCCTTCACCACCATGATACCGACAACAGATATGGGAGTCAGAGTTTCATTGCTGCATCCATTACTTCAAACCAACACATGGAGAGCTGGTGGGGGATCCGTCGCAAAGAAGGAATGGAGTTCTGGATACAGTTCTTCGGAGAGCTGAAAGATGAAGGCCTTTTATGGGTGAATTCCTGGACAAATGTCTGGTGCGACTCAGTTTTCAGAACATAATTCAGGTAATATTTTAGGAATCTTATGGCCTCTGGGATCTTGAGTAAAAAATAAATAAATAAATTAGGTAAAGTCAAAGATTAAAACAAAATTTCGGGTTCACAGAATTACTCCTGAAGTCGAGTGCATGTGCATATATATATATATATATATATATATATATATATATATATATATGCATGGCGAGGTCAGGGTTACTAGCACAAACATTCCACTAGCACTGTATGTAGTTTATATAATCATTAACATCTCACATAGGAACACAAAGTTCTTATATCAACCATGAATAACAGTGAATAAGGTGGCTCTGTTTATACAGCTCAGCACAGAGCAAACAACGCTGCTGTCCATGGTGCTGAAATACACTGAACGAATCACCAGCGTAAATGAATAAACACACAACACTGACAAATTAATGCTTTTCTTTTAAATTAAGAAACATTTGGAACATCATGAATAAATAAATTTATTTTAACTTGAAAGTGAACTTTTTCTTTTTTAGAATTCTGCCTTTGTGGCGTGTTTTCAGGGATTATAGCTGCTTTTCAGGAAAACCGAACTCCCCTTAGCTCCTCTGTAGTTCGAACCATGAACTCAGACAATTATGTCCATTAATCTGCTTTAATTTTGGTGTAACACTGCTGTACCACTTTAAAAATTAGAAAATAGAATATGTCTATGTTGCCAGTGACCTAAATAATCTATGTTTCTCTTTAAAAACATAAGATTTTAAAGACGTTAATATGCAAAGACATAATAAATGTACAGATAAATTGTGCGCTGTGGCTACTCCATGTCTCGTGACCCCTTGTCCTAAGGTGCACAGACAAACAGGGAGGGTTACTATGTTTATAGTTACTTTCTTTCTTTACCTTGTCAATGAAACATTTTTCTTTCGCATGAGAAATGTTTTAACCTGGATTTAAAAGTGTCTATGTTACGGCCCAGGCCTGTCAGCTGGAGAGCATGTATGTAAATATGAATGTGCCAGTGCTTGCAGGTGATTGGCCGGGGATCCTTCAGCTTTGCTCCCTCCCTCCTTCATCAGGATTGGACGATGACTTCTCCGCTTCTTCCCAGGCCAGGCAACCCGGAAGTCTGCTCAGCTATATAAGGCTGGGAATGCCTCCAGTCAGGACAGTTGTGTGTGAATACAGCACAGCTCTCCACTCGCTCTCTGTGTCCTGTGACTGCACTGTGTGTGCATTTGTTTACATTGTTACCCAGTGGGGGATTAGGTTTTAGTATTTGTATGACTGGACTGATTTGAAGACTTTAAATTGTGAATTTGAGTGCTTTATGCCTCTTGTAAGAAATCTCCTTTTGTTTTTGGTTTTGTGTTATTGGTTTTTCTTTTGTTGTTAAGCTGCTACTTTGGGCTTTACCTGTTTTCAGGACACTTTAACTTGGTTTTTGTTTTTCAGCTTAACGAGTTACACTTTTATGGTCGGAGAAATTGTGAAACAAATACTGTTGAGGTGCCTTTCTTTCCTTTTGGTGACTTTAACACAGGCACCCTACCTTGTTTTGTATATTTTATATTAATATTGTAAATAAATTAATTGTACTGTGAGTATCTGTCTCCGGCCTTGTTTTGCTACTAATCCTCTGGAGCTGGATAAGATGGTCTAGAACAGCCACCGTATGGCATCCCTGAAGTGATGTATACTGCACCGCTGCTGTGGAATTGTGAAGATTTTGTACTTCCACACGACAACGTTAATGCTTTCAAACAGGCAAACAAGTTCCTCTAAACCATTCCTTGTGATGAGGATGTGCTTGACCTTTGTAATATGATCATGTCAGAGTCAGGCCTTACATTTCCAACAAACATACCAGAAGCTCAAGTATTTTACCTCAGAGTCTGGAAGGTTCTTCGTTCACTTGTCTTTAACTAAAGTGATTGAGAAATCTGTATTTACAAACTTTACTTTTGTCCAGGTCTAAATCACTAAATTTACTGTAACATGTGAAAAAAACTGTCACCTTAAAATGATGTAAATTTATCTGCTTTATTTGATAATTGTTTAAGTTTATTTTGCTCAGATGAAAGGACTGTTGCATGAGGGTGAAAACTAAAAAAAAATATATTATTGCTGCACATACACGTTTGTCACTGAATGCATTATTATGTTAATGTTGATTTAAGTGATGATCAAGTCGTGTTTGACAATAGATTAAATAAGTGTAACCAGAACAATAGTTTCATACATTTTGGAGGGAAATATTCATCTCAACAAACAAGCTAGCATTTATTAAAGATCAGACATGATGGTCCTCATTAGCTTCTGTATTTCTTACTGCTCACCGTCCTTACAATTGACTTTTGTAAGGTTAAATGATTAGGTTGTTACGGCTTACTTTCATCTAATTATTAAAGCCAGCCATGTAGTAGCATGCAATGTCCCAGCAGTATGGACAGTACTTTAAGTCAAAGACACAATGCATACAACACCGAAGATCCCCTTCAGACACGACTGTGTCTCTCAGCTGCATTTCAATTGTTTGTATTTAAAAGTCCAAATCTGCACTGTCTCTCTTAAGCTGTTTTTTTTTTTAACTTGATCGTGTTTAGTTTATGTTCTTTCCTTTATGTCATGTTTTTATTTTAAATTATGCTTCATATATTCTTATGTTTTTAATGTCCTTGTAAAGCCCTTTGAATCACCATGTTGTTAAATTGTGCTGTACAAATAACTTGCTTTGCTTTGAATGTAAAAGGAAATGTCTCACTGAGTAACAACTTGGTTTAACTAAAAACTCACCTGACCTAGGCGATACAGTAAATAAATCAGTTTCAGTGTGCATAATGAAATGATAAAAATAAACCATGGGGAAAGGATGTCTGTTCCTGCCTACTGCTCCTGAACAAATAATTTATGGTACGTTATGTCTACAGAGGTGACAGAACAATACATTTTTATACATTTTTAATACATTTCCACTAACCTAACTCGTACTGAACATCAAATTCTATGAATCAATGAATAACAATGCACTTGACCAGTACACTGAAATAAATAAATTGAACTAAACAAAAGAGCTGGGAGACAATGGGGTAAAAGGAAAATATAACACAAAAAGGCAAAACACATTTAAACAAAAACTTATCACATTGAACAGACATAATTATTTTAATGCATGACTTCAGAAAGAATGTACATGCATTTTTGTGACTTATAAGACTGATATTGCATCGACTTACCTCTGAAAACGAATGAAATGCATTGGCGATGAATGCAGTCTGATCTGGTGTTTGGAACTATTGAACGTCTACAGTAACCCAGAAATGTGCCGCCATTTTTTGTACACTCTGAGTGTACTGACTCTGAGTATATCGACGTCTCTGGTATATGTCATGTCAGCGTCAGGGCTGCAGTTCTGGTTCCTCTGTCTCGGCAGTAGAAGAGTGACAATCGGAGGCTGTTGGGGAGGGCTTCGCTGGTTGAAGAGAAGACATCTTCAGTACAGGTTCCTGTAAGAGAACCTTTTTTTTTATTTATTTATTTATATTTCAACAAATGTTATATCCAAACAACATGGCATACAACTTCTTTCTGCAGAACATTTGAGGAGCAGATGCATAGAAAGAAGAAACAAAGGAACAGTGGAGAATATCGCTCTTAAATATATGTATACATGTACATAATTATATACATATAAATACATACATAAACGCATATCTACATAGATATCATCAACCAAGTAAATTGTAGACTAAATACCTTTATCCATTCACTCCTAATTATACATTGATTTATTTCTAATTTTAATGTATCTATTGTTCCAAATTGGGATGTTGTGTGGGGTGAAATTATGATTGTACAATAGAGATGGGATTTCTGGCTCTTTGAAGGGAGCCGGATCTTGAGGAGCCGTTTCTTTCAAAGAGCCATTCAAAAGACTGGCTCGTTCTCACAATATCTTACAAAATTTTACAATATATAAGAATGACAAACAATCAAAATATGTACCTATATGAAATCTAATATACAAGATTAAAAAATTCTAGGAAAAATATAGATAAAGGATAAACCTGAGCAGTCTGTGCAAATTCTAGTAAGTTTTTTGAATAGGGGGGGTCGGGCTTGGCGTGTGTGTGTATACGTGTGTGTGTGTGACTGTGTGAAAGATTTCATTGAGTGTTTTTATTCTTATGTTTTTAATCATGTAAAGAACTTTGTGTTGCCTATGACATGAAAAGTGCTTTATAAATAAAGTTTGATTTGATTTCATGAGGGCAATGTCAAAATTTTGTATATAAAAAGAATGACTCACAAATGAACGGCTCAAAGCTGTGAATCGGTTCCCATCGTTCATTTAAAAGAGTTGTTCAAAAGAATCGATTCGTTCATGAACGTCACATTTCTATTGTACAAAAGTTTCCAATATAAAAAACTTGTTGATGACACTGAGACAGATAGGTGTTTCATAAATATGGTGGTGTCATCGGTGAGCTGACTTATGAAAACCGGTGTCCCCAAAACATTTAAAGGTGCAATATCTGATTTTTTTTTAAAATAAAATAGAGAGCATTTCTGTGGCAGTTATAAAGAGAAATGGGGAAACAGGGCAACCTTGTCTGACCCCACGTTGGATAGCGAATCTTGTTGTTGTACCTGCAGGTAATGAAACTGAGCTGTTTGTATTATCATAGAAAGAATTTATAATAGTGCAAAAATTTTTTCCAAAGCCGAAATATTCCAGACACTGAAAAATAAAGGGGTGTTCAATGGAATCGAAGGCTTTATAAAAGTCAAGGAACAGAATAAAGCCATCGTTTCTATTAAGTGACTGTAGTCAAGGAGATCGATCACTAAACAAATGTTATGAATATTTCATCTATTTGATTTTAGTATCTTTTTTGTTTTTATTTAATTAATTGCAGTTCTTAAAATCTTTTTTTTTAATGAACTTGCATTGCTTTCTGCACCCTACTGTAATGTTTTATGTAAAGAACCTTGAATTGTCTTGTAAATGAAATATGCTATACAAATAAATTAGCCTTGTCTTGGAACAATGCATCCAATTCTACAGCAAAGGAAATCGGTGATGAACTGGTCTTAGTCTTTACTGATTAGATGATCACGGTTCAATTTCAGTGGCAGGTCAAAACGGGGGGCTGGGATAATTATAACATAAAGAAACGCTGATTTTTATGTGTGTTGTACTTGCACAAATCGCTGTTTTTAACACATGTTAAAGTGTGACAAAATGGCACTTTTTACATGCGTTTTTACATGCGTTCACAAACGGCTGTGTGGCCACCTAGAACGTCGTATTTTTGGGCGTTTATGGAAGCTTTAAAAAAATCGGCATGTTATGCGTTTGATGTGGCTAAAACAGCGCTTTTTTTTTTTTTTTTTTTTTTTTTTTTTTTTTTACAAAAACAGCGCTTTTAATGCTGCTTTTTTAACCACAAAATGGCGTATTTTATGCGGTTTTATGACAAACACACCAATAGAGTGGCGATTTATGGCCCTTTTGGCTTGCCATATTTGTGCACAAGTGACGCACGCATACTCATGCACACTCGCAGCACAAAAATGCGTGTACACGTACACATTCACACCTATCAATGATCATGTTAACATTAAGGTGAACATCCAATGCAGCTTTTCCCAGACTTTGTGATCTGCTTAAAATAAGTCCCTCTACAAATTTATGATTCAAACTCAGACAGCCCTCTCAAATTTAACACATTTTAGCAATTTTGTCCAGTAACTTTGACGCAACCAAAACCAAACCAAAACGCAGCCGTCTTCCATGTTACTCAACATACAACTTTACGACGTATTTCACAATTTATTAATGTCAACAAATGGATAAAATCTTTCTTGTAAGCTCTGTCTGAGGTCCTGGTAGAAGAGCAGTAATTAGCAGATTCTGCCTTGATGTGAAAGCAGGGGTTGTAGCCCTCCCCCAGTAGATAGAAGTTCAATTTAATCCATAAAAAGCTAAAAACAAACAAGGTTGTCACACAACCTTAAGAAGCTCTGCAGACTTCTGGACGTTCTTGTATTTTTGCTGAATTAAGTGCAAATAGTGCAAATAATGCAAAAGTTATTAGCTCATTAAGTCTTCATCGCCACCGAGAACTCCATCCATTCAGGATAGCAGGGCACTCTGTATAGAACTGTTTGAGAATTGGTCTTCGTGTTTTTCTGTACCAACTGTACATCTCTCTTCATGATCATGGGTTCAGTGTGACTGAGATACTGGCTGTTTCACATTCTCAGGCCTCCTCAGTAACCTACACCAAAATAGCTTGGGACTTCAGAGCCAAAAACAGCTCCCAAGTTTTTTGTCACCTCTCTTTAAGTATGATTAAATGTCTTTGTTAAACCAACAATCTGTGGAATGACACACATTCTACTTTACTTAACTTTACTAATGCTGTTGTAGAAGAAATTACCATGAGTCTGGGATGAGTAAAAGTATATAAGGTTTATTACAGGAGAAGTATAAAATACAGGTAATACTTGCAAGTTCTTGCTGACCCCAGAAGCCGACAAGAGGACTCTGCCTTGCTACATTTTAGGAATCAGTTTTATTCAACCTGATCCAAGCTGAAGGCCAATCTCTAAACCAGTGATCCTCACTATTTTTTTCACAAGAGCCGCATTGGCAGAGCAAAGTCAAGAGGAGAGCCACTTTTTCATCATCCCACAAAAAGAAGAAACAACACAACCAATACACTTTCAAGTAAGACCATATTTACCTTAATACTGGGATGAACGGAAGCTGGAATGCATGTCCTTGACTTTCTTCATGTTGTATTTGTAGTTTGTTGTTGCAATCACAGTAAGGCATTCAAGATGAGCATGGGTCAGCCGGTTTCTGTTTCCTCTTGATAGTGTTCATGGTGGAAAATGTTGCCTCACAGGTGTATGTGCTCATAAAGAAAGACATCACTTTCTGTACAAGTGGTTTTAGAGTGGGAAAGTCTGCTTCAGAAATCAAACTCCAGAAGTGGCCAACACCTGCTCTGAGCTCAACTTGGAGAATGTCATTTGTTTGCATCTCAATTATTTCACTGCAGAGCTGCATGATGGTTGGAGTAAGAGTGGAGATATCCACATGGAAGGGGTTTTCAATAAAATTGAAAATCTCCTTGTTTACTCACATCACTGAATCTGGATTCAAACTCACCCTTCAGCTCCTCCAAAACTTCAACAAAACCTGTGTAGCTGAAGTGCTGCTGCAGAGATGGGTCACTAGTGGTTGTTGCTCTGAGTTTTGGGAAGTGGATGAGTTCTCTGTCAGGTATCCACAGAGCAGTTATTTTGTTTTGGGATGCTCTGATTACCTTCACCGTGTCACTGGGAAGCTTGTCTCTCCCTTGGAGCTGCAAGTTGAGAGTGTTCAGGTGACATGTGATGTCTGTAAGGAGGGCCAGCTGCACGATCCAATCTGGGTCTTTCAACTCTGGCTGGTGTTTCCCCTTGCTGTCCAAGAAAGTGCAAATTTCAGGAAGGAGGCTTAGAAATCGCTCCAGCACCTTTCCACAGGACAACCATCTTACTTCACTGTGCATCACTAAATCTCTGTACTCTGTGTCATAGTCTTCAATTAACTGCCTGAACTGTCTGTGGTTTACAATACGATACAATATAATTGACCACATGCACAACCTTTTGCATCACATTTTGGAATTCATTGTTTCTAAGCTTTGATACCAATGACTCTTGATGGATGATGCAGTGGAAACTGATAAAATTGGGTATATCATCTCTTTTATTCATGAGGCCAACAAGACCCTTTTCTTTTCCTCGCATGCTTGGGGCACCATCAGTACACACACTTGAAAGTTTGGACCAGCTGATGGCTTTTTCCTCAAAAAATACCAAAAATGCATTCAGAATATCCTCTCCTCTTGTTTGGCCAAGAAGTGGTAGTAGGCACAACATTTTCTCTCAAAAAGAGATTTCTTTTGGGAATCCACTGCTATGCTGAAACATAGATCAGCCAACAGTTGGTCACGTATGTCTTTTCCAATGTCTTCCATCCGTCTCATTATTGTTAAATCAGACAACTGTAATTCTTTTATTTGTTTAAGAATCGTGTCCTTGTTGTCAACGTCTGCAAACAATATCTCTGCTGACGCCAAAAAGCAATCTTTTACTATTTCAGCGTCTGAGAATGTTTTTTTTTTTGCCCGCGCTAAAGTCCATGTAATCTCAAAAGTTGCCTCTGTCAAACATTCAGCAGATGAAGTTGTCCTGTGGATAAGATTTTGCTGTTAACCTTGCAGCACGTAGCTTACAGCAGTCAAGTGCACCGCTGTTATTAACAATGACATCAGCATGCTGCGTTGCCAGATTTGACAGTTACCCCCTTTTGGAAACATTAGTTGTGGCTGGAGGAAGAATATAATGACTGTTTGTAGTCTAATATTCTGTCTCTAATATTGTATATTTATGTGGCACATTTAAAGAAAATGTACTGACTGTGTTATGCCTTTTATAAGCTACCATTCGAGCCACCAATCAAAGCATGACGAGCCGCATGTGGCTCCCGAGCCGCGCAATGAGTATGACTGCTCTAAACTGATGAAAGGAGAGATTGTGAGGCGCCGCTCTCTTATTGTCTCGCCCAAACAGGCTGCTATTTTCTAAGCAACTGTTCATATCTAGCAGCTGCCCATCAGTCTCAACCTTTCCCCATATCACGAGTCTGGAAGAAAAGTGGTCAGCCTGACCTCACACAAGAACACAACAGGAGAGTAATAACTTCAATGTTCTATATAAGGAAATTACACATTATGAAATGTAATTGAGGGTAATAAATGAATAAATGTATCGTATGAATAAAAGAATGATTACACTTGTGATTGTTATGAGTAAATATGATCAATTGCCATATGCATTAAAATTACTTCCACAATGCACCAGAGCAGCTTATGTAAATTAATTTGATAACTAATGTATTTTAGTGTCAATTACACAGCACCTCTGTAGGCACTGGAAAGAGTAAAGAATATGAAAGTGATGAAGAGGTCAACGTATGATGTTTGTCAGCCATGTAAACCTTTGAGAGCCCCTACAAAGACCATGCATCACCCCCAGCCTACAGCTGTCACTCAAGACAGACCTGCAGGGTTCCTAAAAAGTCGGTTTAAATTAAAAATAAATATTTTGAGTTCTTGCATTTCCATGTAATATATATTTACATGGTTGTGTGTTACTCTTGTGACTTTGTGTAAGTCAAAATATACTTGTTTAATAAATCTGTGCTCTTCTGGGAAAAAGAAGTTGATGTTTAAAATATGCACATTTCACTGTATTTTGTGAAGCTGACAAACCCACCTACAGTGCTTCATAAAATGCCTCATTACCCAAGCCTGCTAATCTCTATAAACCTGTCATACCCCACATTATATTCATGTAACTATTGTTACATTCATTCATTTAATTTCAGACTGATTGTCATTCATCTTACAATATACATGTCACACTGTACAGCCCTGTCACATGAATAAAAATGTGTACACAAGTTACTTTTTGAGAACATTGTAATAGTGTTGTTGTCTTCGTTATGGACACAAGGCTAACTGTATTACAAAGCTTAGATTAGCTGCTGATACCTGCAAGTGTGTTATTGTGATAGAGTGGGACACTCTGAAGTGGATGTGTATGTTGCTGGGTTGATAATTCCCTTTCGACAGAGCTCCGGTCAGAGAGAAGGGCACAGAGAAGACAGCTCCTTGAACTTCTTTATTGTAGTTGGGTAACAGGATGTCTGTGTTGTGGGTGGATGAGTGCAGTAAACGTGTGTGTTAGGCGTGTGTGTGTGTGTGGTCTGTGAAAGAAACAAAGTACAAATAATATTAATGTTGCTATACAATTGTACAAACTTGCATAGCAAATAATAAATACTATACATTTTCTGTCTGGTAATATTGTAACTTAGCCCCAATACCTCAGCTGAACCATGAATTAACCATAATCCAGTCAAAGGATCAATAACACAAGCTGGCGGGGTTAGACCAATTTAGCGGTCTCTGGCTCCATCTAGTGGGTGCAGCCCGCAATTGCACTGCAGGCTCTCAACACGTGGAGGACGCATGAACCGCGGCAGCAAATTACACTACATAGCTTCGTAGGGAATGGATTGCATACAATGCGGCTAGAAACACAAACTAAATAAACGACAAATTAAGTAGACATTTCGCTGATACAAAGCTTACACACATTCTGGACAATATTAGCATAATAATATGTGTTAAACCTTACTTCTTATTCATGTACGCACGCGGCGGGTGACCGTGTTGTAGCTTGCGGTGTCAGTCTCAGTAAGGATACACACCGGAAAAGGAAGTAACGCCAGTAACATGCAAGCTTCACAATAAAATAGCTAGAAACATAATAGACTTTCCGACAGTTATATACCTGACTTGCTTCCAATACAGGATTTCATATGAACCCCGAATGATATGTGAACTTATGGTTAGATGATATAAACGCAGGGAAACTAATGACGTCTTTACTTCCTGAGTTGGAAGCTATATTATATGGAGATACGTGGACTCTTCACTTTTTAATGTTGCAGTGGCCCCTGAAAGATGGTTTCATCAAGCATGATATCACAGTCAAAATTTATTTAATCCATACAAGTAGCAATGGCATAAGCAAATAACAACATTCTGTTTTCTAATTTTTTCAAAAGCTTGGTAGACTCTAAAAATGACCTTCAGCTCCTCATGTGACAGCTTTCGCTCCACTTCTCCAACGGTGCCTTTAACAACATCAGATGTTAACTTTAATAACATAAGCCACCACCTCCACACATCGCTATGCAAAGAAATGCAACGTATTTTATGAGCAACTGGCCCCCTGGAGTGCTGAAATGATGCCTGGAGTAAACACGTTCATGTGCTGAGGTCTGAAAAGAAGAATGAAGCAAAGTGTGAGCACCTTGACAGAAAGTGTTGCTACTAGACTTGTTGATAAAGTTGCTGATATTGTTATAGGAGACATGCAGGTTGCAGTAAATTATTCCTTTGTGTATGTTGTAAATTCTTAAATTGTTGGTGACATTATATAAAAATGGTATGACTTCTTAAATTCAATTTCTGTTTTGAAATGGCAAACCTAAGCAAACCTATAAGAACCTCACGTTATATTTAAAGCAAACTGAGTTAGAATGTACTGTATGTTGTTAAATAAGTGACGTAATCTTACCAGTGCAGTGTGTTGATTTGCATCCATGTAAACGAAAGGAAAAGAGGGACAGCATGGCTCCTCTGCTATTTTCATCATCTTCTCAATATTTAAAGAAATGCAAAAGATGTAACTTTCAGCAATTACAGGCTGACATAACCTCAGCAGTGGCATGCTAGTACATTTGAACAAATAATATTTTCAGCAAAAAACACTCGTAATGCATCTCACCCTTTTCTGCAGTAAAGGTGATGTAAAGTAAAAGTAAAAGTATTGTTAACAACTCAATTTTGAGAATTAATATTGGCAATAAATAGAAAATCTGCACAGTAAGAAATCTGGAAAATCAACTTACCTAAACTATAAAGCTCAGCGGGAAAGTTTAAAGCTACATTTTTTATTAATATGGTAAGAATATGCTGCAGAGTGAGAGCAGTATCTGATGAGTCAACTTATCGGAGTTTTATAGAACTTTGTTATAATTTTATACACGTTTGAGTTTGTTAATACTGTGTTATTATACACAGTATGTGTATAGTATGCGTGTGTGTGTGTGTGTGTGTTCTTTTTTTATATATCACCTTCTACTTCTGCTTACTGCACCTGTACTGTTGCAACAAAGAAATTTCCTCACTGAGGGACACATTTTTTTTTCTTGATGTAACATCTGAATAAATCGTCTCATCAGCTGCAGGAGCTGATTTTCCTGTAAATAATGAGATTATTAGTTAGTTTGTTTAGTTAGTTTGCAAGTAACATCCTAATTGTACACTAATTTCTCTGGTAAAATCTTACATGCATGTGGAAAACAGAAGAGAAAACAAGTTCTACATTATAAAAATGAGTTGGATGTTGCAGTGATTGTTCAGTAATATGAATATCTGTCTTGGACAAAGGCTGAACAACAGGTACAGGTTACAACAGGTGCAGCAGCAGGTGGGCGGAGACTTTACTTGCTTTTGTTTTTCCTGTGCACCTGTGCATACAGCATACTGACATCTAAAACAAAAGCCACATGTCACATTTAAGTTTTTAACTCATCATATAATCTCATCGAGGGTGTTCTTCACACACAATAAAACCTGATGAAACTTGACTAGTTGAACCTTTTTAAATGGTGATGCTTCAGTCTGAGTTTTAAAATAAACATATGGCATCTAAACCATTTACACTGAGATCATCTGAAGTACAACAAAAGTAAAAATGTCTGATCTTTGGTGAGAAGAGTTAAACTGCAGGAAAAAGAAAACAAAGCAACATTCTGAAAACGTGAAACTTCACATGTTGAACTTAATTAGAACAAATGATTAAAAAGTCAGAGGTGGGAGTGTGAAATGTGTCATGTGACTGTCATAGAACAAATACAGTAAAATAATTATTAGAAATAATTCAATTCAATTCAAATTCAATTCAAATCCTTTATTGTCCCCAGAGGGAAATTGATTTTGCAGCCAGAACACACACACACACACACACACACAGGACAGACATCACATCAAAACATCAAAAAACAAAATCAGAACCAATGGCATATGTCAACAAAGAGATTCACACACTTCAAAACAATGAATGAACATAAAATAAGTTAAATACAATCACAGCTAAAAACAAATAGAAGAACTCTGTCACTTTAGGCCATTACTGTTAAGTAGATGAACAGCAGGAGGGACAAACGACACTTTAGGTCTCTTTGTCCTCCCAAAAGAGGCCCGAAGGTAATAAAATAAACTCATTCTGGAGAGGGTGGTTCGGGCAGTTTAATATAGAACGAGCTTTCCTCACCATGTTTTTGTTAAAAATGGCCAAAAGGCCCTCCTGCTGGGATCCAGAAACTTTGCCAGCAGCTTTCACTAAACGACCCAAACGGTTTTTATTTGCCAAACTAAGGCTCCCGAACCAAGCAATGATAGAAAAAGATAAAACCCATTCAATTACACTTTTATAAAAGAGAGACAACATTTTAGTGCAAACATTAAAAGACCTAATCTTTCTTATAAAGAATAACCTCTTATAAAACATTTTGAGGTGATGTCAATGTGAGACTCAAAACATAATTTATTGTCAAGAACCCAAATATTTATAACTGTCTACCTCCTCGATGGCAGCTGCTTTAATAAAAGTAGACGGGGGGTTTGACGGAGATTTTCTAAAATCAATAACCATATCTTTGGTTTTGGACACATTTATATGGAGGAAGGAGTTTTCACACCAGCTCACAAAATCATCCACAACCTGCCACCACCATCAAGAAGGCTAACGACGGCGTGTCCTCAGCTAATTTTACAATATAATTTTAGAATATCATAAATAAAATAAAGTTATTAAAGCTGCAACACTTTAAAATCCTCAGTGATCTGAACTCATCATGTATCTTAATCTTTTAAATAAAAGACAAATCATTCATTTTTGGTTTTTTATTATTAAATTTTTTTTATAACGTGATACTTTATTGTAATAACGTGAAACGTATCACGTTATAACGTGATATGTTTATTGTAAAAACGTAAAACGTATCACGTTATAACGTGATACTTTATTGTAATAACGTGAAACGTATCACGTTATAACGTGATATGTTTATTGTAAAAACGTAAAACGTATCACGTTATAACGTGATACTTTATTGTAAAAACGTGAAACGTATCACGTTATAACGTGATACTTTATTGTAAAAACGTGAAACGTATCACGTTATAACGTGATACTTTATTGTAAAAACGTAAAACGTATCACGTTATAACGTGATACTTTATTGTAAAAACGTGAAACGTATCACGTTATAACGTGATACTTTATTGTAATAACGTGAAACGTATCACGTTATAACGTGATATGTTTATTGTAAAAACGTAAAACGTATCACGTTATAATGTGATACTTTATTGTAAAAACGTGAAACGTATCACGTTATAACATGATATGTTTTTTGTAAAAACGTGAAACGTATCATGTTATAACGTGATACTTTATTGTAAAAACGTAAAACGTATCACGTTATAACGTGATACTTTATTGTAAAAACGTGAAACGTATCATGTTATAACGTGATACTTTATTGTAATAACGTGAAACGTATCACGTTATAACGTGATATGTTTATTGTAAAAACGTAAAACGTATCACGTTATAACGTGATACTTTATTGTAATAACGTGAAACGTATCACGTTATAACGTGATACTTTATTGTAAAAACGTGAAACGTATCACGTTATAACGTGATACTTTATTGTAAAAACGTAAAACGTATCACGTTATAACGTGATACTTTATTGTAATAACGTGAAACGTATCACGTTATAACGTGATACTTTATTGTAATAACGTGAAACTTATCACGTTATAACGTGATAAGTTTATTATAAGAACATAGCCTGTACTGAATGCAGATGTTGTTACGACCTATATTGGAGCAAAATACATTTTATGGAAAATATACTCATCAAGCAGAACTTTTCAGTTCTTTTTGTCAATGATTAATTGTTCTACTCTGGTTTATTGTTGTACAGAAATGTGGGACAGTTATGAGAAACACGTCGGTCACCTGCCTGCGCACAGTGAGACGGTGCGTGTGTGTGTCTGAATTGCCACAGAGCAGGCATCCCCAACCTGGGACCTCTTGAGCCAGTGTCCTGCAGGTTTTGCAGGTCTTCAGTTTCTTCAGTGCGTTTTCCTGAATAAAGCAGCACAGCATGCAGCCTACATGGCAGCATTGTTATCCAGAGCTGCTCCTAATCCAACCTCAGAATAAACTGCTGCATCACCTGCTGCAGGACTCCACTTTCCTGTGAACGGAGATTATCTGAGTCACATATTTGCCTGTAAAATCATCTTTAAGACTTAAAATGGACTTAATATAATTTTTTTAAATAGAAGGAATAATAATCTATAAAATGTTTTATTGTCCTTCACCAGTTACCTGCAGACTGTTAGTTAATACATGCAACATGTCAAATAAGGAGGATATTTAAGAGGAACAATTTTAAGATTATTTGATGAATTAAATGCTGTGAATAACTCAAAATAAATTTCAGGGAAAATAAGAAATGCTGGTAAATGCATAGAGTTTAAGTACTTTTGTTTTTTTTTTCTTGCCTTTTCCTTTATTCTCATGGATGATGTTAGCGTACACTGGAGTGGACTCTAAAACCAGATACATGTTAGCAGACATGCAACAATAATGCTAAACCTTCATTATTATTATTATTATTGTTTAATGCAAATGACTACGTAATGCCTACTTCAGGTGCTGTAGGACATTTAACAACTAGGCGAACATCAAAAAATAGTGTAACACAATGAATACCACAGTACAAGAAAAATAACCAAAGTACACTAACCTACGCCAACATCTACACTTTCCATATCACAGTTTAGCTCCTACAGACAGTATTTACAGAGCAACTGTGTAGATGATGAAGTGCAAAACAACAGTAGCAGAAAAAGAAAACAGAAAAACTTAGAACAAGGGAAAAAAAGGAAAAAATCTCTAATGTTGACGTTACATGGAGCAGCGTTACTGTGTTATAGGTGTTTATACACATGTGAAATAAGAAAAGTAGAAGTATAAGAAATAATATTGATTATCATTCATGTATTTTTCTACACGGCTTGTTCCAGTTTAGGGTTACTGGGAAGCTGGAGTCTATCCCAGCAACTAGCGGGCGAGAGGCTGCAGCTCAGACTGACAGAAGCTCCCTCAGTCACAGGATGGACGGGGCTCACCAGGATGACGCCATCATCATCATCTGTAAAGAAAAGTCAGTGGATATTAAGTTCAGTCAGAGATCAGCTGGTAGAGAGATTCAGGAAAAGCTGATTTATAGAGAAGTAAATAAACTCTTTATCATTAAACACAGACATCTGATCATGTGTATTTAAAAACATACACATGTCCTGTATATACATGTATACACACATACATGTTTACACAGATCTAGACATGGTGTGGCAGTGGTTCAGTCTAGTTCTGAGTGTGGTCTGTCCAGGGCAGGTGGTGGTGGAAGTTTTGTAAAGCCTGACAGCAGCAGGCAGGAATGAAGAAGAAATATTTATTGTTCTATAGTTTTGTGAAGAGATGAAGTGAATGAAGTAAAACCTACAGTCAAGAGTTTGATGCTGCTTTGTGGTGATGGAAGAGAGAGTAGTTTATTTAAAGAATGGATTTATATTTAATCTGCTGAACACAGAAGGAATTAATCTAGCAATAATAAACACAAAATCATAGGATGTAATCACGAGACAAACACTGAAAATCCATTTTTATATGGAAATGACATTAATGATAAGTGATACTTAAAATGAAAACAAATCATCATAACATACTCTGTACAGTGATGTTGACTGTGTTGCTGAACTCTCCTGATCCAGACTCACACCAGTAAACTCCACTGTGGTACCAGTTCATGTTCATGTTACATGAGGATCCAGTCATTCTCCCCCAGGAGGAGCAGCGTGACAGATGATGTGTTTCTGTAAAGCTCATCACTCTCCACTCAGCAGAGTTTCCTCCACAGTTCAGTGAAACAGAGTCAGATGTGAAGTGTTGAACTCTGTCAGGATTCACTGTGAGAGACGCTGCTGGATGAACATCTGAAAAACAAACATGTAATGAGATTTCTATAAAACACATTAAAATATAAAAATGCCTCATTGCAAATATTCCTTTGGTTTATATTTTATTTAGTTCTGAAGATCAGAGCTCACATGTCAACAAGATTATCAAACTGGGATTTTATGAACATTTTTAATATGTTTTAAATGATAAGCTGTGTACATCTAAACACTTTGGTTTTAAAGATAGTTTCAGTCTCAGAGAAAAATATTAGAATGAAAGTGAGCTCTGCAATATTATTACAATGACAATAAAGTGTTGAATCTGAAAACATAACTGATCCTCACTGAGAGGACAGAAACACACTGACCTGCAGACCAGAGAAACTTTACTTCACTGTAATCAGTGTGATACTCTGGGTCTCCTCTTCCAGCTCTACACACATATCCTGCTGTGTGTGTTTGTCCATGAATGATGTAGGAATCATGTTCAGTCCCAGCAGTGCTACCAGGCAGCAGATCATAACTGTACCTGTTGTTTAACAGACCAGGAACAGCTTTATACCAGTAGAACCTCCATCCTGCAGACGGAGGTTTAATCTCACATCTCAGAGTTACTGAGGATCCAGGACTCAGCCATGATGGAGACACAGAGAGGACAGGCCGGGGTTTATCTGCTGGAGAGGGATTTTATCTGAATGAAAACATGTTGGACCTTGTTGACTCTTAACTCTGAATAACATTTCTCTACAAATGTTATCAGTTTTATATTTAAAATTTTATATGTATTTAAAACGTCTACATTTGTTCAGATAAACTGTTTAATTAAAATACAAATAAAGGGGTTAATTCATCTCAATATTTAGTTCAGTGGAATTAGAGAAACTGTGCAGCATTCAGATGGATGTCTCTTCATTAAAGAGAATCACTTTTAAGAGCAAACTCATCTGTCTGTTGTCAAGATTTCAATAACTAACTAAAGATACATTTCATTGTGCTCATGAGATCCAACTGTGTCCTAAAGAAACACTATTAGGTATCAGGTCAGATCTTGCCAGCACGGACGTGCTGATGCATGCTTTTATTTCTAGTAAATTAGATTACTGTAATGCCCTGCTCTCTGGTCTTCCCAAAAAGTCCATTTCGAACCTACAGCTACTTCAGAACTCGGCAGCACGAGTTCTGACGAGGACCAGAGGGCGGGAACACATTACACCAGTTTGAAAATCGCTGCATTGGCTCCCCGTGTGTTTCAGGATTGATTTTAAGGTTCTTTTAGTAGTTTATAAATGTCTTAATGGTTTTGGGCCCTCTTATTTATCCGACTTGCTTTTAAATTATGAACCCTCGTGGACCCTGAGGTCCTCTGGTAGCAGTCTATTAGTTGTTCCAAGGGTGAGGACCAAGACGTATGGCGAGGCCTCTTTCCGTTGTTACGGCCCTCGTCTATGGAATAGCCTGCCAGAGAGCCTCAGGGCTGCAGAGACTGTTGAAGTTTTTAAAAAGAGGCTTAAGATCTACCTTTTTAGCTTAGCTTTCAACTAAATTTTATTTGATCTTAAGCTATTTTTAATTTTATATCTTGTTATTTTATTTTCATTTCATTTTACTCAACTGTATTTATTGTATTTATTTATTCATTTATTTACTTATTTACTCTTAGCTTATTGTTTCTTAAGTTGATTTAATCTTTGCTTTTAACTCCAGTGTTTTCCTCATGGGGATCCTCCACACCGGGGGCTCTGCCTGCTCAGTCTGGGGGTTTTTGCTGGAGGTGATTGCCCTTGTGTGGGTGGCTGGGGTCTTACACTGCAGCCTTATTGCTGTGGTGTGGGGGGCCCCGGTCTGTCCTGATCGGGGTGGTTGCCATTATGGCAGCCACTGTAGGACATGGGTGGACTGGCTCCTGGTGTGGATGGATCCCCATGATATTGTATTGTTTCCTCACAGCAGCATTAAGCCAGATTTTTATCACTTTTAGTAATTTATACTAGACAGAAATCAAGGAGTCATGTGTAGAATGGGGGGGGGGGGTTCTACTTTGTGTGTATATATGCATGTTTGTGCGTGCAACTGTATGGAAGACTGACTTTTTTAAGTAGTCTCTTTTGATGTGTGCAAAGACTCGTTTTGTTTTAAATAGGCATAAATTGATTTTTCATGTAAAGCACTTTGTGTTGCCCCAGCATGAAAAGTGCTTTATAAATAAATTTGATTGATTGATTGATTGATTGACACTAAATAAAGTGCTACCAAAGGATCCAGGACTCAGCCATGATGGAGACACAGAGAGGACAGGCCGGGGTTTATCTGCTGGAGAGGGATTTTATCTGAATGAAAACATGTTGGACCTTGTTGACTCTTAACTCTGAATAACATTTCTCTACTAATGTTATCAATTTTATATTTAAATTTTTATATGTATTTAAAACGTCTACATTTGTTCAGATAAACTGTTTAATTAAAATACAAATAAAGGGGTTAATTCATCTCAATATTTAGTTCAGTGGAATTAGAGAAACTGTGCAGCATTCAGATGGATGTCTCTTCGTTAAAGAAAATCACTTTTAAGATAAAACTCATCATCAAATAAATGAAATCATTTCTGTCTGTTGTTAAGTTTTCAATAACTAACTAAAGATACATTTCATTGTGCTCATGAGATCCAACTCTGTCCTAAAGAAACACTATTAGGTATCAGGTCAGATATACAGGGATTTGATTTAACTAAATATAATAATAATAAGCAGATAAATGAAGTATCTTCTGTTTCTGTACATTACTCCTACACACCCATGTTACGTGTTAGAGATTTAACTGCATCAGTCAATAAAATATCTTTTTATTAATGAAGTATTACAGCTGAGATAGATTCAGTATTTTTCCTGTTTCCATGTAACTTTGTAATACTTAATAAATTAACAATAATAAATGTTTCCACAATAAATCTTTTCTCAGAAAATCCATGTTGTTGTATTTAAAAAGAAATTTCTAAACTCACCAGTTTGCTGAATAAAGACTGTGTTACTGAAAGATGTAATAAAGTTTGTGTCTCTTCTAAATCCTCTGCAGGTGTATTTGCCTCCCTCTGAGATCTTGAAAACTCCTCCTGGTTTATCAGATTGTTTGATGTGATTATTTCTGTACAGATTATAAGTGAATCCTGCAGGAATCTTCAGAGAACAGGTCAGAGTCACACTGCCCCCTGCTGGTATGATTGAACCGTCTGCTGTCAGAGTGGCTTTAGCTTCATCTTCTGGAAGTTAATAATAATGTATTATTATTATTCTACCTGTCACCATGTAAGAAATGTAACAGAAATGTTTGAGGACACAAACTCCAGATTATATTAAATAAGAGGAAAACAACCATAATGTTGTTGGAAGTGTTTCCTTCTTGTTTGGATGAATCAGATAAAAACAGAGTTAAAATGGATGAAAGACGTCCAACTTACCTGATACAGTTACTGAGACGACATCACTCCACTGTGTTAAATAAAACTCGTCTCTTTTTCCCCGGCAGCTGTAGTCTCCACTGTCAGTAACTCTGCTGATCCTGTGTTCTCTGGATGATGGAGGTCTATTTAACCTGGTTGTTCTCCATTCATACGTCCACTGAGTTCCTCCACCTTCCTGGATCTCACATCTGGCAGTGATTGTCTCACCTCTGTATATCAGAGTCCAGCTGGGCTGCAGGACCACTGTGGGCTTCATGGAAACTGTTCATAAAAACATGCAGTTAGAAAACTTACACACACAGAAAATCTACAGAAATATGACATGATCTTTATTTCTAATATAAATTGTAATAATTTACTACTATTGATTTGAATACTTTTTTTCTTTGACGACAGTGGTTTGAAAACTAAATGAAAATAAATAAAAATAAAAAATCAGTCACCACTAATAGTACATTTAGACAACTGACAGAAAAACACTCTTCCTAAATATAAACAATGGAGAGGAACCTATAGATAAGGATAAAATCATTTAAAGCCAGTAGAAAAAAAAAAAAAAACTGTACTCTTTCTTGAATCTGAAAAAAAAAAAAAGAAAAAAAAGCTGCTGCTGTAATTTTAATTACATATGTTTTCTTATTATGGTTGGTAATGAATTATGTCTTTTTTACACATTGAAATTACAGTTAAAACATTTAAAGAGTATTCATAGTTGTGTGTCAGAGCAAATCATTAAAACCCACGAGTTTCCTCGATGGTGACGTCACGGCTGTCTTCTGTGTAGAAAACTGGTTCTCCTCTTCCTCCTCTGCAGCGGTACAGACCTCCCTGTGAGACTCTGATGACTCCACCTGGTTCATTGTTATTTCTGAGCTGAGCTGCAGGATAGACTGACCCATCTCTGAACCAGTTAAACTTCCAGTCAGCAGAGTGGTCCACAGAGCAGGTCAGTGTTACACTGCCCCCTGCTGGTAGGATTGAACTGTCTGCTGCCAGTCTGGCTCTGGGTTTACTGGCTGGTGAGTTTAGAACAGAAAACGGAAAACAAGATAAATTATTTGTCTTAAGGAAAAAAATCTTATTTATTATCCATATACTGAATGTATAACTTAGACGTAAACAGAAAAGATTTAAACATTTTTTTCTCTCTACTGATTTTCCTCAAATGTTCCAGTTCACTTCCTGCTGTTTCCTCTTTCTGTTCTCACACTAAAACTCTTCATCACTGAGCTTCCTGGATGAAACTGGATCAGTGTTGGATGGAGAAATTCTTCCTGTAATCTTGTTCCAGTGAAGTGAAACATTAAAAACAGACATTTCATGATAAACTGAAGATGGTTCAACTTACATGAAACTCTCAGAGTGATGACATCACTCCATCCTGTTAAGAGATGGTGACTTCTACCCCTACATCTGTAGCCTCCACTGCTGGACTCAGTAGCTCTGATGGTCCAGTATTCTCTGGACGTTGGAGCATTTGTGTTGGTCGGTGTCCATTCATATTCCCACTCTGTGTTTCCTCCTCCCTGGATCTCACATCTGGCAGTGATTGTCTCACCTCTGTATATCAGAGTCCAGCTGGGCTGCAGGGTGACGGTGACTCTGTTAGAAACTGTTGTCACCAAAACCACCAGTTAGGATACAAATAAAAGAGGTTCAAATAAAACAAACACAACGTTTTCCAGCTTTAACTTTTATAGTAATTATGTGAATGTTTGTTGTTCTGCTCTGAAGGAAACTGAAGAAAACTCATCAGTTTAACTTGAACAGTCTGACTCCAGTCCATCAGATAAAATCCTGATTACCTCCTCTAGCTGAGGCTTCTGTCTGATTTCTTAGTTCCCCTGCAGACTCATTTCATCTTATAAGCTTTATGAACATTCAATAGCTTTAAATCTAATTTAATACGCTTAAATACCTTCAAATCTTAATGAAACAAAAACAGTTTATCAATCTGGACTTGGTGTAACTTTCTTTCCTTTCTGAATTCATTTCCATCATTTATCTACTGATTGTGGATGTAACCTCATTTACCTCAGTTTGAAATAAAAATGTTCTCTTTATGTAGATAAGAATGAGGTTAGGCCTTAAATTACTTCTACATTAGTTTTACACTTTTAGAAATAATGTTTTCACAATGAATCTTCTGTCCTCAGAAAATCCATGTTGTTGTATTTATAAAGAAATTTCTAAACTCACCAGTTTGCTGAATAAAGACTGTGTTACTGAAAGATGTAAAAAAGTTTGTGTCTCTTTTTAATCCTCTGCAGGTGTAGTTGCCTCCATCTGAGATCTTGAAAACTCCTCCTGGTTCATCAGATTGTATGATGTGATAATTTCTGTACAGATTATAAGTGAATCCTGCAGGAATCTTCAGAGAACAGGTCAGAGTCACACTGCCCCCTGCTGGTATGATTGAACTGTCTGCTGTCAGAGTGGCTTTGGTATTGCGGCATTATCATCTGGAAGTTAACAAAAAACAAGGAAATGATCATCACTATGATGATGTAAGTTATCTATTAAAACAGTCATCAGATCAGAAATAAACTGAACACCAATGAAAACTTTGTAGTTACACGTTAGACACTCTGATCCAACCAGAATCATTAAAACACCAAATGAGAGGAAAGTTTTTTGGAGGAATTCTATCCATAATTTCAGAAAAATCCACAAACGTATAAAGTACATGTCATGAAGCACTGATGCTGTTTATGAGGCTCTTTGTTTCATCTGTAGCAAACCTGGATGTGAAGCATTTCTAGTTCTGAATGTGTAATTTCTAACTTTGGCAGATCTTGTAGGAGACACTTAAACAACTTTTCAGCAGACAGAACAACAAGTCGCTGTTATTACTGATATTATTAACAGTCTATAATGCAAATACATAATAATAAACAATAAAATAAATAAATAAATTATAATAATAAATACCAGATAACTAACAGACTCTGGGGGAAAATCTCATGGTTCAGGGTCAGAGTAGCATCTCATTCCTTTATAAAATCCACCCCATCAATGTACAGAAAAGAGAAATGTTTCATTTTACATCCTTGTGTCTGAGAATGTGATCATGTCTACCTTCAGTAAATAGACAGTATCTACATGTAATCCTGAAGATTTCAACTGAATAAACACAAAAAGAAACACAAGTTGTTCTGGAGGCTCATGGTGTCCCAACATCTTAATAACATAATACTGGTTTAACTTTCTATTCACTTATATATGAATAGAACATGAATATGAAAAGAAACTAATGAGATTATAAATATGAGCTCAGTTTAAATAAAAGAGAAAAAATAATTTCTCACCTTCAGCATTTGCATCAATGGACGTACGGAGCACTGCAATAAAGATGAAAACCTCAATAGATTTACTAAACTGATGATAAACTGAGACATTTTAGAAAAGAAAAAGCACAGATCAACAAGAGAAAAAAGAGGAGCATTAAAACCAAAACCATTTCTACAACTTAAACAATACACATGCTGTTTACACACTTCTTCAGTCTAACCTGGACCAAGACACCTGCTGCTTAAACAATCTGATTAGCAAGAAACACACAGCTCTGTTCTTCTCAGGCTCTCAGAGAAACACATTAAACCAATGATACACAGTCATTCTCACTATATAGAAATATTTTCTATCATCTGCAGACAGAAAGTCAGTGATGTACTTACAGAATAACCCCAGCACACAGAGAAAAGAGTGATCCATCATCACATCCAGTCCTGCTGCACAGCCAGTCAGAAAGTCTTCTAACGTGCATCAACAGTAATGATGAAGGAGACATTACATCTGACATGCATGTTAGACTAATGTCTTTCTAACTTTTCTTCACAAGAACCCCCTCTGTTTCCTTCCCTTTTACACTGAGCTCAGACAGCGTCAGTAGTTTTGACCGCAGTAGTTGGTTGTCATGGTTACATTTCCTGTCCACTGCAGAAACATTTTAGCTGTTTTCTTGTACAGCGGTCTGTGCAAGGCCTTAATTAATATAATCCCTAAAGAATTATTGCAATGCCTATTGTTAAGGGACGTGTTGTGTGGATGTGTAGTTATTTATAAAGTTGTGCTGTTTGGGTTCAGGGACTGGACACTGATGTGGTAAAGGAGTACCAGTGACTGGGTGTTCACCTCAACAATAAACTGGACTGACCCACCACTGATGCTCTATACAAGAAAGGCCAAACTCATCTCCACTAGCTGAGAAGGTCGAGGTCTTTTGGAGTTAGGAAGTCACTGCTGAAAACATACAACACTGTGCTAGCATCAGCATGTATTACTGTGTGGTCTGCTGGGGTGGTGAGTGTACAGAACAGGGCAGGAAAGAACTGAACAGAAGCTGATCAGAGGATCCAGGTCAGTCCTGGACTTTACTCTGAGCCCCACAGAGTAGGAAGTAGCACCACCACCATAGGTGTCGCTGGTGGCAGGTAAGTGACGCTAATGCTGTAGGTGACGTAGTTCCGGGGGAGACGGCAGATTCAAACTAGGCGCGCCCAAACATTTCTACTTTCATTCGATTGTATTTTGTGCCAACTTAATCAAAATATTCTTTAAAGTAGGACTATAGTGTCTTTAAAAGGTACACTCTGGAGCACAGCGGGGAGGATTTGGCCAGCCTGACAGATTTTATAGATCGTTGTTACGACAGAATCGTCATGGGGAAACCAAACAACACGTCAACCCCCTCCACCGCATCTAAGTCCAAGAGACAGCGAAATGAGGATTCACCTGGAGCTATTTCACCACCGGGGAACGACTCAACAGATGTTCTGATCTCTATAGATAAGAAACTCAGCAGTTTTGATGCGCGTTTGAGTCTGGTAGAAATTCTCCACAAGGAATTCCAGGCGCTACGTGAATCATTAGAATTCAGCCAGAAGCAGGTGGAAAGTCTGGCTGCAGAAAATGCCGGTCTCAGAGAGACGGTAAAATCCCTCACCGAGGGCTTGACCCGTCTCTCAGATGAAAATAAGAAGATTAAGGAAACGGTGATCGATCTGCAGGCGCGGAGCATGAGAGAGAACCTGGTATTTGCAGGGATTCCAGAGCAGACGGAGGAGGACCCCGAGACCACGGTGAAAAACTTCATCAAAACCCACCTGAAGCTCCCGGAGGAAACGGTAAAAAACATCTCCTTTCACAGAGTCCATCGGCTCGGCGAGAGGAAACCCGGGTCCAGCAGACCAAGACCCATAGTAGCGAAGTTCGTCAGCTTCAAACAGAAGGAGCAGGTGAAGAACCAGGGCCGCGAACTGAAGGGTACCAACTTCGGAGTAAACGACCAATATCCGAGAGAGATTCTGGACCGACGGAGAGTCCTGTTTCCCATCAGAAGGAAATCTATGGCTAATGGCGCTCGCGCTGTCATCGCGGTGGATAAACTGTTTATTAATGGACAACTGTACCGCGACCCGGACATCACTCCGTGGCTCTTCTGATCCCAGGTGCTGTAAGTCAATCTCTCCAAATGATCACTCTTAACTCGCCATTATAGATCACTGACAGTAGAACACACTGCTCGTCTCACCACAGCCTCTACACCTAGATCGATGTATTTTTTTCTGTTTTACCACTCTTCTCACTTTTCACTTTTCACTATCTTTCTATTTCACGTCTTCACTGTTAACACTAGAAGTCCCAGAGAGGGGTCAATTGACCTTTCTACCTTTACAACCCAGAGATGGGTCGATTGACCAGTAGGATTTTAGCTAAAATCCTGTCTTAAGCTGCGAACAGCTTCTTTTGTTTGTAGACGAGTCAATTACTGGCACACCCCAGGAGGGCGCATACTTAGGGGAGACACTGTAGACTCTTGAAACTGGACTGTCAACTTTTGCCCAAAGCTTGGCTTGAGACACTGCTTGGTCCCCTGAGTATGAGATTGGAGTAGACCTCAAACAGATTCAGAAAGGTTTTCCTGCATTCTAGTATATTTCAAATAATTAAAAATATATTTGATATGATATATGATATATACCTCCTCGACACATTTGTGTGCTTTTAGAAGAAAAAAAAAAAGATAATCATTGTGGGCCTTCAATAAAAAAGCAAACAATTTAGAATGATATGACAAAATGATGAATTCATATTTTTTTAAAAAATCACTTTAAAAGGTCCAGCTCTCCTCTTTTCATACAAATGAAAAAATACAAATTTTTCAGAATTTTTTACCAATTTTTCAAACTTTCTAACCCAATGTTCATATGTCCAAAAAGCCCAAGCAATGAACAATTTTGAATATTTAAAATGAACATTTTTTGATTGTGGTGGTACAGGCAGGGTCTGTGAGTAAAATGTCCAGAAGCATTAGTGTCTAAGTCAAGAGGGCATAAATGTCAACATGACAAAGATATAAAAGAACAACTGTGAATTTTTTCCAATGCTTTTTATTTTTGTCATAAAAAAAACAACAAAACAGTTAAAATAATGCAAGTAATGAAACAATTTCACAAATATTTACACAAGGCTACAGTGGCATGCCCTTGTGTGAATGGCTTTTCTGCTCTTTCAGCAGTCCGTCTGTGCTAAGTCCAAACATGCTTGGCACTTCCATGGTATCTCCATCCTGCATTTGCCACATGTGTATTTGTAGCAGTCAACACATCTTACAGTTGCGCAATTGTTCTTGCATCGATGGTTGACCTGACATTTTGCCCTTTTCCCAGGGCTAGGTGTGGGAGGTTGCTGCTGAAGCAGTTGCTCCTTATGTGCCTTCTTCTGACTCACATGAGAGTTGGCCAACTCTTTCGCGAGCTCAACCAGGAAGTCCACTCTTCTCTCCTGCACTCCGGTGCATTCCTTATGAAGAACATGAGCGTTCCGTGCCGCCATGTCGATCATGTTGTAGAACACGGCGACTGGCCATCTCCGTGTTCCTGCACGCACGCTGTACTCCCGCACCATCTGGTCCATCACATCCACACCACACTTTGTGGTGTTGTATTGTGTGACAGTGTTTGGCTTCCTTTTGGTGGTATTCTCAGTCTCAACCACATTGTGCATGCTGCTGAGAAGATAGACAGTCTTTTTCCGTTTCGGCGCATATACTGTGAGTGTTGCACCAGTGGTGGAAAACACTCGAGTGGTGAATTTAGTGTGGTCCTTCAGTCTAGTTGACTGAGGAATTTCCCGGCGAATCTTGTTGACTGTGCCAAGGATGGTGGTTTTCCGGCTAAGCAGTCGTTGCGCAAGGGACAGCGATGTAAAAAAATTGTCTGTTGTTACAGTTCTGCCCTTATCCATGAACGGCTCCATCAGCCTCATCACTACACTCTCAGAGAGTCTCTCTCCACTGGGACGACTGGGGTCCTTGCCAAGATATGGCAGGATATTGCAAATGTACTTTGATTTCAAGTCACAAGCCAGCCAAAACTTAATGCCAAATTTGTCCGGTTTTGTTGCAATGTACTGCAGAAAACTGCAGCGAGTCTGTTCATCAATAGTGATGTGTCGACCAGGGTTATAAGATCTGATGCAGTTATTGACAAAAGATTCCCACAGATTAGAAATTGCAGCAAACTTATTTGTCTCCACTCGCTCACTGCGTGTGAACATGTTATCAAAGCGTAGGTGTTGCATGATGTTTTGGAAGCGCTTTCGGGCCATAGTAGCAATGATTCGTGGGTTTCCCAGCTCTGCTGACCAATTGTCACGTAGTGATGGAACTTTCTTCACCCCCCGCAAGATAATAATTGCAATAAATGCCATTAGTTCTGGGAGGTTCATGAACCAATCTGCCTGCTCCTTTTGCCGTGCATGCTGAACGGTCCATTCTTGAATGCTACGAAGCATTTCAAGTGTTATAAAACAGAAGAAGCTTTGAAGACGAGTCCGGATACTTCTTCTGGCCTTAGCAGTTGGCTCTCCATCTGTGCCGTATGGTTCTATTGGGGTGAAATTGAGACATGTCCCCAGCTGTTCTTCATGCCACACTGTGCCATCTTTAGCCATCTCTGTCCTCTCACTTCCCAACCGAGCCCTCTTTTCTGGCAGTGGAGCAGTCTCATCATCTGCAAGGTAAACAATTTCACAATTTCAGAGGACGAAAATAGGATGTTTTGGAAATAAGATTAAAAAAATCCTTTATTTGTACCAAAATGGAGAAATTCCAGTGTTGCAACTCACAGTACAGGACAAAGCAGAAAGAAAGAAATTTGTCATACCAAAAAGTTCAATAATAGTTTCAAATCTTACCTGAAGACTGCTCAGAGTCAGAGTCCGAATCCAGCTGAATTTGTATCTCTTCTCCATCTGAGTCACAAGGGTTTGTATCGCTGAGGATCAGGTCCAATGCCTGCTGAGTTGTAAGCCGCCTCTGCATTTTGCTTCCTTCTATTTGTTCGAGGTGAAGCTAGCTACTATTTATCCCCCTCAGCCCACCATCCCCCACTGCCACAGAATTTACCAGACGTTTCAAGGTAACAAGGAGGGGCTGGATGCAATGGGTGCATTCCTCAGGTAATGGCTGCATTTACAAATGAAGAGATGCTAATTTTTGCCAGCAGAGTCGTCAGTTTGGACTAAAGGTCTTTCGACCCTTCTCTGGGACTTTAGGGAGACATCAAAATTCCTGGGACTTCTAGTGTTAATTGTAATCCAGCTCGTAATATCAGCAACGCACGCAGCCGGTCGAACACCGTCAGGACGCATAGCCGCACCATACATGATACATATAAACACTCGCGTTTTATGTATGAGAGAACACGCATTAAGGTAGACTACATATACGGACATTTAACATACGGACAAACGCGCGCAATCAGGCTGCATGCAAACACGCGCGAACACGCAAGAGGGGCGCACAAAGACACACGCGTCAGTAACACGCATGAAGCATTAAACCGTTCACAATAACCATGTTAAAAATCGTCTGTTGGAATGTACATGGAGCCGGTTCCAGGGAGAAGAGGTTGAAGATCTTTAATAAATTACAGGAGCTGCAGGCTGACATTGTCTTACTACAAGAGACTCATTTAACAAACTCAACCATAGATCTTCTTAAAACAGCTCAGTTTCCTCATGTTTACTCAGCCTGTTATAATTCTAGGCAGAGAGGAGTAGCTACTCTTATTAATAAGAGACTAAATTTTGACATAGATAGCACAGTAGTGGATCCGGAAGGCAGATTTCTGATAACTTTATTATCTATTTGTAATATCAAATTATGTATTACCAATGTGTACGGCCCCAATGCAGATGATCCCTCCTTTTTCCACTCCCTGTTTGCTACACTCCAGAATTATTCAGATAACAGAATAGTGCTAGCTGGTGATTTTAATGTAGTCTTGACTGAACAAGATCGCTGCAGCACATCAGGTAGTCATCGAGTCTGGCAGTCGTCAGAAACTATCAAACAGTACATGAAGGATTTTGGTCTTTGCGATGCTTGGCGCTCTCACCATCCTAAACTAAGAGAATACACCTTCTTCTCTTCAGTTCACCACTCCTTCTCTAGAATAGATTATATTTTAAATAGTAACTCACTAATGGACGACATTTCAGAGACTCAGATACATCCAATCAGCATTAGCGATCACGCACCAGTTTCATTCACTCTGAGAAACAAAAATAATAAACCGATTGGTAAAAGCTGGAGATTTAACACCTCTTTATTGAAAGATCCTGAGTTTATTGATTATTTTAAAAAAGAATGGTCAATTTATATAGAAAAAAATGACATGCCTGAAACTTCAGCGTGTCTCCTTTGGGAAGCAGGAAAAGCAGTAATGCGAGGGAAAATAATTTCCTTCTCCTCACATAAGAAGAAGAAGGAAACAGCAAGAGTTTTAGAATTAGAACTCAGGATTAAATCATTGGAGGAGGCTTACCGCATTTCCCCCGAAGAGCACACAATGAATAATATAAGGAAAACTAAATTGCAGCTTAAAGAAATTATAGATAAAAAAACACAGTTTTTAGTGCAAAGACTTCGCTTGGAGAACTTTGAACATAGTAACAAATCTGGAAAGTTTTTAGCAAATCAACTAAAAACAAACAAGGAGAAAACAACAATCTCCTCTGTTAAAGATCAAGACGGAAACATCAGCCATGACCCAGACAAGATAAATGACACGTTTAGAAGCTTCTATAAAACATTATATGAATCACAGATTAATCCAACAGATGAACATATTGAACAATTTTTAGACAACATTAATCTACCAAAACTAAAAAATGAAAATAAAATAACTTTAGATGCACCTATTACTGTAGATGAACTCCACGAAGCTCTCCAACATATGCCCAACAATAAAGCCCCGGGTCCAGATGGTTACTCAGCAGATTTTTACAAGGAATTCTGGACAACGCTAGCTCCTACATTTTATAATATGTTGTTAGAAATACAGGAAAAACAAAAAACACCGCAAAATATGAACTTAGCTAATATAACACTATTGCTAAAACCAGGCAAAGACCCCACACTTCCATCCAGTTACCGTCCCATATCTTTAATAAATGTAGACCTGAAAATAATTAGTAAAGCTCTTGCCAGAAGGATAGAAAAAATAACCCCTCTTATAATACATCCGGACCAGACAGGTTTTATAAAAGGTCGACATTCATCTACTAACACGCGTAGACTAATTAACCTCATAGATTACTCTACTTTACATAATCTAGAATCCACAATCATTTCTCTAGATGCAGAAAAAGCCTTCGACAGGGTAAACTGGAAGTTTCTATTTGCAACACTAGACAAATTTGGGTTTGGACCTGCTTTCATAGAGTGGATTAAAATATTATATAATAACCCAAATGCATGTGTGAAAACCAACGATCAAACTTCTCCAAGCTTCCGCTTACAGAGAGGCACCAGACAGGGCTGTCCACTCTCCCCCTCACTTTTTGCCATTTTCATAGAGCCTTTAGCAGCTGCTATTAGACAAAATATAGAAATTAAAGGAATCCAGGGCAAAAACATAGAACATAAAATAAGTCTTTATGCAGATGATGTATTACTTTTCCTTCAGAACTCACAAACATCACTCTCTGAGACAATCACAGTTATTAATAAGTTCTCATCAATATCTGATTATTCTATTAATTAACTGGTCTAAGACTGTGACCTACAAAACATCCCTAATATCAAAATACAGACAGGAAACATTAGATATTTAGGTATAAATATTTCCCCCAGATTATCAGATTTAACAAAATTAAACTATGTTCAGCTACTAAAAACAATAGAAGATGATCTCTTACGGTGGAGGCGCTTACCCATCTCACTAATGGGGAGAGTTGCCACCATTAAGATGATGATTCTACCTAAAGTTAATTATTTATTTCCAATGATACCCACTAAACCCTCCACCAGTTGGTTTAAATCTCTGGACTCTTTCATATCCAAGTTTCTTTGGAAAAACAAGCCGTCACGTATCAGTCTTAAAACCTTACAGCAGACTAAAGATAGAGGAGGACTGGATCTACCAAACTTTAATCACTACTTTATAGCTAACAGGCTGCAGTACATCTCAAAGTGGCTCAAACCCAGTTATCTGGATGAGCCGTGGCTAGATGGGGAGCAGGCTTTGTGTGAGGACTTAGTCATCTCTGACTTGCCGTTCATCAGCTCAACCATTAAACCATATAAGTGCTTTAAAAGCCTTAACATCCGTTTTTCCTTAATGGCTTGGTGGGAATTCTGTAAGATAACCAGATCTTCCCTCTTTCCATGTAGACTTACACCCATCTGGAACAACCCTGACATCCTGCAGAACAAAAAGATGATAAACTTCACTCAATGGAAGACTAAAGGAATACAACAGTTAGGACAGATAATAGAAAATGGAAACTTTGTATCTTTCAACACAATTGTCTCACAGTATGGAATCAACAGCAATAAATTCTTAGAGTACCACCAACTAAAATCAATTATATGTAAGAAGTATACCCCTGTACAGTTAGACTTGCAGCTTCCTGTCAGAATAGTAGAATTCTTGAATCTTAATACTCCAAAATTATTATCAAAAAATATATAGATTACTTGCAAAGCTAGAAGACAGGATATCTCTCCCAACTTCAAAATGGGAAGATGATTTATCTAATAACTTTGATCAGAAAAGATGGTCACAAATATGTTTAAACACGTTTAAAATGACTCAGAATTCAAATATACAACTAATACAATTCAAAATTCTCCATAGAACTCATTATACAGGACACAGGATGTTCAGGATGGGCCTTTCACCATCAGATATCTGCCCACACTGCTCTGAGAACACTTCTGATAGCTACATCCATGCGCTGTGGTCCTGCACACCTGTCCAAAGGTTCTGGATTAAGGTGTGTGAAGATCTCTCAAAATGGTTTAAAACCAGTTTTTCTGCAAACCCCACACTTTGCCTACTGGGCGACCTGGGTGACGCTAACATAGGAATACACTCCATAAACTTGGTCCTCGCAGCCTTATGCATCGCAAAGAAAACTATCCTTGTGAACTGGAAAGATAAGAATAATTTGTCTATCCAGCAGTTTAGAAATCTCCTGTTAGATCACATCAGCATTGAGACAATGTCTGCCTCTTCCAGGAACCAATCAGATGACTTTCATTCCCTCTGGTCCCCTGTGACTGGCTACATCACCTAATGTAGGTGGAGGATTGCGGCTTCGCTGGGATGGGGGTGGATATGGGTGGGGGGTCCCTGGTGGCTTCGGGTCTCCGGTTGTCTCCTGGGTGGGGATCTCGGCTGCTCCGCTGCTGGGTCGGCTGGGGGTTCCGGTCTGGGCGGGCGGCATTGGGTGGGCCCCGGGGTGGGACTGCCTCGTGGCGGTGGGGGGTGGCTGCCGGGGTGCCTGGGTCGGTGTCCGTCGGCCCCTGGCCGGGTTGCCGGTCGGGCCCGGGGTGGGCCGGGTGGGGGCCCCGGGCTCTGGGGTGTCGGGTCTCCCCCCTCTCCTGGAGGTGGGGGGTCTGCCGCTGCTGGGGGGGGGCTGGGCCCGTCCGGATGTGCCGTGCCGGGGGTTGGTCCGTGCCCTGGTGCTTGGTCGCAGCCCCGGAACCTGGGTGGGGGTGTGTTTGTATATAGGTGTGTGTGTGTGTGTGTGTGTGTGTGTGTGTGTCTGTAGGTATGCTGGTGTGTGGGTGGGTGTAGAGGGATGTGTGTGCTGTATGTGTGTGTGGGTGTGTATGAAGGTCTAGGTGTGTGCGTGTATGTGTGTGTGAGTGGTGTGCGGGTGTGTGTGTGGAGGTCTATGTGGGATGTGTGTGTGGGTGTGTGTGAAGGTGTGTATATATATGAGTGTGTGCATGTGGAGGTCGAGGTGTGTGTGGAGGAGTGAAGGAGTGGGTGGAGGCGTGAGTATGTATGGAGGTGCTTGTGTGTATATGCAGGTATGTATGTGAGTGCGTGTGTAGTGGTGTATGTGTATGGAGGGGTATGAGAGTGTGTGTGTATGTGGGCACCGGTGTGTGTGTTTATAGGTATGTGCGTGAAGTGTGTGTGTGGAGGTATGTGCACGTATTGAGGTGTTGGTGTATAGAGGTGTGTGAGAGGATGTGTGAGTGGCTGGGGGGGAAAAAAAAAAAAAAAAAACTGTGTGCGTTTGCAGGGGGTTAGGACGTGTCCTCTGGGGGGCGCCCTGGTCGGGTGTTGGGGGCGTGGGCCTGGGGTTCCCTTCCTTTGCCTCGCCCCCCTCCCACTCAGAAGGAGCAGAGTGGCCCCTTGGGCTGGTGGCCGGCCCCTGGGGGGGTTCGTGGCGTGCCTGGGTTGGGGTGCCTGCTCCGGGCCTGTGACGCCCTTCGGTGCCGGCGGGGGACGGGGGTGCCCTAAGCCACTGGCGGGTCGTCTTCCAGGGGGGAGGCTTACTCCCCTCTGGACCTACATCTCCTGACCCCTCCCCTCCCCCACTCTTCACTACATACACAGGTAGGGCTGTGGGAGGTGTGCTTGTTGCGCTGGGCGGGGCAGGGGGGTCATCATAGTGGCCCTGTTGCTTCGCCGAGCGGCAGCATGCCTCCCATCTTTTAATTCCACTTAGTCACTGAGCACAAATAACATTTGCAACATACAAACACGTTTTGGGGGGTGGAACATGCGAGGTCAGGTGGGTGGGACTGCTCAGGTGGCCCCACCCCCTCCTCAATGCAGTTACTGCCCCCCAATTTTAACCCTCTTTTTTTAATTGCAAACAGCACATAATATATTCCATCACTAGTGGGGGAGGGAGGGGGGATGGGGTCTTCAAGCGCCCCTGTCTCCATGGATGGCTCGGGGGCGGGGCGGGCCGGGTGGCCTGTCACGTTGGCCCGGGGCGTAGGCGGGCTGTCCCGGGGGGTTTTGGCTGCTGGCCCTGGGGGGAAGGTGCTGTTTTGGGGGTGGGGAGTGGGGGGGCGGGGGCGGGGTGGGGGGTTGGGGGCCTGGCTCGTGTCTCCTCGCCTCCTGGCTGGGGCTGTCCCCCCGCGGCGTGGGGTGGCGGGAGGATGGTGTTTGTGTGTGTTGGGGGGGGGGGGGGTGGGAGAGTGGTGTGGGTGTGGGGGGATGGGTGGTGGAGGGATGGTGTGTGGGAGGGTGGGGTGTGTGGAGGTGGATGCGTGGTGTGTGGGAGGGGGGGCGGTGTGGGTGTGGGAGGATGAATGGTGGAGGGATGATGTATGTGTGGGAGGATGGGGTATGTGTGGGAGAATGTATGGTGCAGGGATGGGGGAGTGTGTGGGAGGATGGATGGTGGAAGGATGGTGTGTGTGCGGGAGGATGGATGGTGTATGGGAGGGAGGATGGTGTGTGTGTGGGGGAGTGGTGTATGTTTGGGAGAGTGGGTGATGGAGGGGTGGTGTGTGTGTGTGGGAGGATGGGGTACGTGAAAGTGGATGTTTGGTGTAGGAGAGGGAGGACGGTGTATGTGTAGGAGAATGATGTATGTGTGGGAGGATGGGTAGTGGAAGGAAGGTGTGTGTGTGTGTGTATGGGAGGTGTGAAGGTGGATGAATGGTGTGTGAGAGGGAGGATGGTGTATGTGTGGGAGGATGAGTGGTGGAGGGATGATGTGTGTGTGGGAGGATGGGGTAGGTGTGGGAGAGTGTATGGTGGAAGGATGGTGAGTGTGTGGGAGGAAGGATGGTGTGTGTGTGTGTGTGGAAGGATGGATGGTGGAAGGATGGTGTGTGTGTGGGGGAGGACAGAGTATGTGAGGGTTGAATGGTGTATGCGTGGGAGGATGAATGGAGGAGTGGAAGGAGAGTGTGTGTGTTTGTGTGTGTGTGTGTTGGTCTGGGGGGGGGCAGGACTGGTTCTCGGGGTGTGCGGCTAGGCGCTGGGGTGTGGGGCTGGCCTCTGGTGGTGGCCGTCTGGGCGGGCCGGGTCCCCCTGGGTGGCGTGCTGGCCCTCGGCCTGTGGGGGAGGGGGGTGTCCCTGCGCTCCTGGGCCCGGGCCCTCTGCCCCGTCTGTCCCGGGCGGCCGGTGCCCCGGGGGGGTCGGGGACTGCTGGCCTCGGCCCGCCGGGGCCGGTGCCCTGTGTCCGCGGGGCGGCTCCTGCTGGGGTCTCCTGCTGCTGCCTTCCTGGGCGGGCGAGTGGTCGTCTCTGTGGACCGGTCGGGATCTGTTGCCTGCGGGGGGGCTGGTGGCCTGGGTCTCGGGACCGCTGGCCTGACTTTGGCCTCTGTTCAAGTGAGGTGGCATCTGCATGATCACTCTGCATGGTCACTCCTTCCTGAACGTCTCCACACAGTCTTTGCGTCGCCGTGTGGCCGAGTTCTCCAACACATCCACATAGGATTCTCTCCGCGTGTTCTTGAATACAGCAGTTTCACTTATATCTATTATCATATTTTGTTTCTTTTTTTTATTATTATTTCTGTTCTTATTATTATTATTACTCTTACTCTTATTATTATTATTGTTACTATTATCAACTAGTTGTGTAATGACCTACTGGCTAGGATGATCTTAGCTATATATGTTGTAAGTAGTATGGATTACATGGTCTTCTGTATGATGTTTCAAGTCCCCACCCGCACTCCCCACACCCTTTCTGTCCCTCTCTCTCCCCTCCCTCTTCTCTCTACTTTCTTTTCTCTCTCTCTCTCTCTGTCCCCTCCGGTCGAGTCCAGCATTAAGAGTCTGATTTAATAAAGTTTTTCATCAAGAGGGACTTTATACATGTAGTATAAATCCCTGCTTGATAGAGTAAAATTGCCCAGCACCAGACAGCAGCCAGACAATCATTCTGTTTGCAACGATACTGGACAAGACAGGTTTAAAAAAAAAAAAAAAAAAAAAAAAAAGGAAGTAGCACCACAGCAGCTAATTCATCCCCACAGAAAACTGTTAAAGTCGTTCAGCCTAACCACAGTTGTTATAAATACCTTGTGCTTTTGTCTGCTACCCACTGTGGTTTTTTTCCATCTCAGAGCTCTATTTGTTATTTCCCTCTGCAACACCCACACATCATACATCTGGTGCATTTACAGATCTGTATATAAATAAAAACTCTCATATGTATGTATATAGTGTCGAACTGGCCTGGACTATATTTAAAATCTCTTTGTCTCTATATTTTTCAGTTTTAGTTCAATTCAGTGTTTCACTGTATTGATGCTACAGTCTGCAGATGCTCTCACATTGTGGTGGGATTGTGGTTTAGACCCCAAACCGTTGATTGAATGTGTCACTGAGCTGAAGCTAAACATTTTGTTTCACAAACAGAACCAAGTGAAAAGAGAACATTTACAGCCACAAATTTAAAAACTCTGACAGGTGAGGTGGAAAACATTGATCGTCTCTTCATGATACAAACTTCTGCTGGGAAACATCAGATTGCTGCAGATTAAAGCAGAAAATGTTTTGTGAAATTGTAAAGATTCTTACTTGAGATGCCTTTGTTTTTCAGCCATGTTATTATGATAACCTTAAAAGTGTTATTTTCTCAGGAGAAACTAGATAAAATTCTGAATTAAATAATAAAATAATAAAATAAAAATAAAAGCCTGAGAACAAACTGACAGGCAAACTTTCCAGTTCTTCACCACATACAAGGATGTGTGAGTACAAGAATGACCTCATGCATCACATTCAGCTCAGAATGTGCTCATAGTGAGTGCTGGTGGGTGCGGCACAGGGGAGGGTGTGAGTGTGGGGTTATATGGGGTGGAGATTGGAGTAGGTGGGGGAGGGGGGTCGATGGTGCCGTGGTTCCTAGGGTGTGCGGCTGGAACGTCGGGGTGTGTGCTGGCCTACGCCGGGTGGTTGTAGGGGGGGCGCCTCTGGGCTTCTGGGGCCCTGGGCCCTTTGCTCGGGCCTCCCTGGATGGCCGGACCCTGGTGGGACCGGCGGCTGCTGATCTTGGACCACTGGGGCTTGTGCTCCAAGACCGCGGGGGGTTCTTGCTGGAGCTCTCCTCTGCCGCCCTTCGACTGGGGCTGGAGTCGTCTTTGGGGTGGGGTAGCTTGGGTTGTGCTCCAGGGCTGCCGCTGAGGGCCCAGGTCTCTGGGCTGCCCTGGTCTGCCTCTGACCTCCGTAGAGGCGTGGTCGCATTTGTATGATCTCACTCATCACTCCTCATTACTGATCACTCCTTATTCCTCATCCTCTGCATGCTGACACAGTCACTGAGTTGTCCAGTGGGTTTATACACTGCTTTTATGTGAGATCTTGAATTTCTGTGGTCTTTGATTTTCTTCCGCAGTGAATTTTGTTTTTTGCCCTTGTTATCCCCAAATAAAGAGATTAAACACCCACTCCACTCGCTTGTAACCTTAAGTCCTTGCTCTGTCTGAACACCCAGTGAGCTGACTTTGCGACACACATTGCATCCAAGCTTTTTATCTTTGGCAATAAGCCTGTTATTCTGTGAGCAAAAATACTGCACTTGATCCTTTGACCAACAGTCTGGTCACTTCTCATCTTGTCTCATGTCATTGTTTATGTCTCTTTCGGTAGGGGTGTCTACAGGAACAGATGTTTGTGTAGCAGCAGCCTCACCGTTGAATGCTAGCTTGCAGCATCCGACCTTCATTGTCTGGTGTTGTAAATGATTATTCAGAAGTAGGGGAGACCGGGGATGGTTGTAACACTTTTTGCCGCAACACCTGTAACTCATTAAATTTTTGAGCTACAGTTCTCAAACTTTTATATGAAATACCCACATCACTTCACTAAAAAATGCACCAATTCAAAAATCTGCAAGAATATCACAGACATAACAATGTCAAACACATGGTTGTCCTTTGTTACAACCTACACCACTACCGGGTAGGGTTGTAACACATACTGGGGAGGGTTGTAACAACTGGACAAAAGAAGCCTAAACAGATGCCACACAGTATAATATGCTTCAAAAATGGATTTATTGAAAAGAAAAAAAAGATCCCAAACAAAATCTTTCTCTTTAACTGACTACAGCTCAAATGTTCAATGTTTAACTCAGAAGTGTGTGAATTTGTGTGTGAATAAGCCTACTTGAACAAATTTTCATAACAGTACTATGACTGCTTAATCATAACTCAGGTGTGATATTGAGCTTACATACTTTTTCATATAAAAAACAAAGAAAAAAAACAGGGCTAGTTTGTACATATTTTGTTTGACTATGTTCTTAATCTGAATCACAATACTGACAAATGAAAATTGGTAATCCTGGAGTGCAAGCTTGGTGGCCCCATAGACTACATTGGGTACATTTTACCTACACTTTCTTTGGCCTTGAGCTGCAAGATTGCTCCATGTAGATAATACAAATATTCCCACCATCCAAGGTCTCAGAATCTTCAACATTGCCTTTCAGCGTTTTTCATGTGTGTTTATTTATTTATTTATTGGTGGGGGTGGTGTTGCTGCTTCTTCTTCTTCTGCTTTTCTTTATTCTATTGTAGCTTACTCTGGGCAGATAACTGGATCGCTGGTCTCTCAGCTTCTGCAGTGATTTGCAGTATCTGCTCAGTGTTACATGATAGATTCCTGTAACTGATCTGAAGCTGTGTGCACAACAGCTGGCAGGAGTTTTTCTGGACATTTTCAACCTGTCCTTGCAACTTGCTTCAGTTCCTGTGTGCCTCAAGTCCTCTATCATTGTGCCTGTGCCGAAAAAATCTGCTGTCGCCTGCCTCAATGACTACCGCCCGGTCGCTCTCACACCAGTAATCATGAAGTGCTTTGAGAGGATCGACTTAAGTCACATCAAGGACGTCATTCCTGCTACTCTGGACAGATATCAGTTCGCCTACAGGGAGAACCGATCGACAGAGGATGCAGTCTCACTGGCACTGCACACGGCTCTGACCCACCTGGAGCATCCTAACACCTACGTCAGGATGTTATTTGTGGACTTCAGTTCGGCTTTCAACACGGTGATCCCTGACAAGCTGACACTGAAACTCAACCTCGGACTGTCCAACCCCCTATGCTTCTGGATCAGGGACTTCCTCACAAATAGGCCTCAGGTGGTGAGGATTGGGGACTGCACATCATCCACACGGTTCCTGAGCACAGGCACATCACAGGGATGTGTGCTTAGCCCGGCCCTCTTCACCCTATTCACACATGACTGTTTTGCTATTCATCCCACAAACATGGTTCTGAAGTTTGCAGATGACACCACCGTGGTGGGTCTCATATCGGACAACAATGAGACCCTCTACAGAGCGGAGATCCAGCACCTGACAGGATGGTGTTCAGACAACAACCTTGTTCTGAACACCAGCAAGACCAAGGAGGTCATTGTGGACTTTAGGAGATCCAGGAAGATGGAACACACCCCTGTCCTTATCCATGGGGAGGAGGTGGAGCGGGTGGACAACATCAAGTTCCTGGGCATCCACATTACATCTGACCTCACTTGGTCCGCACACACATCGCACCTGGTGAAGAGGGCCAAACAAAGGCTCTTCTTCCTCAGGAAGCTCAAAAGGACTGGACTCTCCTCTCAGCTTCTGACAAACTTCTACAGAGCCACCATAGAGAGCATTCTCTGTCTGAGTGCAACAGTGTGGTACGGGAGCTGCACTGCACACGACAGGAAGGTCTTGGCCCGGGTGGTGAAAACAGCACAGGGGATTGTAGGGAGTCCTCTCCCGCTCCTGGACTCAATATACGACAACCGGGTCCAGAGAAGGGCCAGTCGTATAGCTGCAGACCCCACCCACCCAGGACACGAACTGTTTGTACCTCTTCCCTCTGGAAAGAGATACAGAAACATCAAAGCCCACACCAACAGACTGAAACACAGCTTCTTCCCCAGAGCTGTGAAATCCATCACCCCATCTCCCCCCAACCACCACCCCCCATCCATAGACTGAACACTAAACTCCTGCAGACAGGCAGACACACTCAGACTGCACTGCACTTTGGGACAATATGCTGCAATATGTGGATCACTTCCATGCCAGTCACTTTAAACACTTTAAATACTTGTTTGATTTGCACTGTTATTAGGCCCGAGCACCGAAGGCGGTGCGAAGGCCTATTGTAATTGCTCCGTTTCTTCCTTATTCTTCTTCTTCTTCTTCTTCTTCTTCTTCTTCTTAAACATTGGAGGCATTTTTGGGGACCTGAACATGCACGAAAACGCGCCTATTTTTGTGTACCCCCCCAAAGGAATGTGAAAAATTTGATATTTTGGGGTGCTTGGGACTGTTCGGGCAAAATTGAATGAGAGCGCCACCTATTTACGATGCCCCGCCACTGCACGTCATCAATCTTTATGAAAATTGCTACAAATATTCTAAATGTTCGGGCGAACAAAAAATCCTCTTGGAGCAACAGCCTAAAACCAACAGGAAGTCGGCCATTTTGGGTCAAAGTCGCCATTTTGGCGTTTTACTGACATTTTCAAAATCTATCTCCTCCTAGAGATTTTATCGTACCGCTACCAAAATAGCTCAGGATGTCCAGAAGGCATGTGTCTTTAAAAGTTATTGAAAGTTTTCTAATAGGAGAAAGGGCATGGAGGGGGTGGGGCCTCAAATTTTGATGTGTCGCCGTGAAGAACGAAAGTGATATAGCTTCCACATAAAACAATGTATCTGAACCAAAATGGCCATGTATGATGCCAGTCCCATCCTGAACACATCTACATATCAATATTTGGGTTATGAATTGGCCACGCCCCCTGGCGACAGTAAGTCATGGTTTTTACTTGGAGACCCTCTTATCTGACGTTTTGAACACAACCAGGTCCAAACTGGGTCAGACAGCAGAAAACAAGTTGGTGATGATAACCAGTGAAAACTGTTGCTCTATGCTGCAGGGCGAGACCGTGGCGCCATGGCGAACTTTGATAAGACGCCATGACATCATAAATCACTATAAATCCCTCAATTCTGATCCAATCCCCATCAGACTTGCAGGGATTAATCAGGGTCCGGCCCTGAACAGATTCATATCACCAATTCCGGTCTAGCCCTAAGCCCCGCCCACTTCCAACAGGAAGTGCTTTTTTTCAGACGCAGGGGTCCATCTCCTCAGGAATAAAACGTGCACACTTGAAAGTACTTCACAACAGGTCAAACCCTTTCATGATACCACAATAAAAATCTCAAGCTCCTTCGCCAAACGTAACCATGGCGAATAGCGGTCCGACGCCATCAAACAGGAAGTACTTGTAACTGACCCATTGTACTGCTGATCTACACCAAACCTGGCAGGGAGGAGCGCGGACCAGCCGAGAACTCAGCCACATTGACATATGTTGGAAAAATTGCAATATGGCTCTATAGCGCCACCTACAAATATTTAATTGATCATATCTGCCCACTACATTGACTGATATGGCTGAAATCCAGTATATTGATAGAACTTGGAAGGATGTACAAAAAACCCTCTTGGACCTATATGATAACTTCAACAGGAAGTCAGCCATTTTGAAAAAAGTGTCATTTTTGGGGTCATTTTTGCATGTTTCTTTGCCTTGCATTTGAACGAACTCCTCCTACAGATTTTATCGTATTTACCTCAAACTCAGTCTGAACACTCCAGAGGCATGCGTGGTCAAAAGTTATTGAAAATTTTCTAATAGGAGGTGGCGTTCAGCGGCGGCGCCTCATCAAGTTTTGATGTTTCGCCAACAAGCACGGAATCTATTATTTCTGCAATACAACACTCATTCTGTACCAAACTGCATATATTTCTCTTCACTTCCATGCCGACCACATCTACAAGTCCTGATGTTGTCATCTGGACATTGCTCAATGCTGCATGGCGAGACCGTGGCACCATGACAAGGTTGGATAAAACGCCATGACATCATTATTGAGTTTAAATCCCTCAATTTTCATCCAATCAGCATCACACTTGCACTGATTAATCAGAGTCTGCTTCTTAACAGATATATGTAATTACTTCTGGTCTTGGCCTAAGCCCCGCCCACTTGAAACAGGAAGTGCCTTTTTCCTGCAGCAGGGTCCCTCTCGTCAGGGATTAACCTCACACACTCTACAGTGCTTCAGATCAGGTCAAACCCTTTCATGATATAAGAGAAAAAAAACCTCAAGTTCCTTCCTCAAGCAAAACATGGCAAATGGCGTCCACCGCCATGAAACAGGAAGTACTTGTAACTGACCCAATGTACTCCTGATCTCCACCAAACCTGGCAGGGAGGACAGTGGTCAGGCCTGGAACTGATTCAAATACACATATGCTGGTAATATGGCTCTATAGCGCCCCCTATCAATATTTAGTCTATCAGCTCCACCCACTGCTTTGAACGACATAGTAAAATGTGGCATATTTATATAACATGCCAGGACAAACAAAAAAGCCACTTCATGTCCTGATGTTCTCAACACCATAGCCCTGGGAAAAGGAAGTCCCACCATTTTAACCCTTTATCCTCTGTATAACTAATTCTAACTCATTAATATCATCCTTCATGAACTCATGGTTGAAAATATGACTGACTTCTTACAGCATCATGATTAAAATGGCTTCCTGTGATGGTTTAAATCCTTCGCCATTATACAGGAAGTGGCACTAACCCTGCTGTCAGTTGACCAATTGAGCTAATATTTTCCTGTTCTCATTAGAGTTCCAATCTGAACATGGTCGTACATTAAAACAACTTTACCACCACCTAGTGGCCACGTGGAATTTTCCTCTTGATGAAATCATGCTCCAGATTGTGGGAATTCAACACAGTTTGTAAGAAACAAGGTCATGAAATGCTTCAGATGTCATCACTGGACAGGCTGACGTGCAAGTTGATCTTCTGATGAGGAAAATCACCTCTTGATGGAGATAAACTCTGGAAGAATGGGTATATGGCTGTGGGCAAGAGAGGCTGTGTTGCTGGAGGGAGGCTCTTGGCCGGTGGGGCGGTGCAATAGGCCGAAGCGGCGCCAGAGGTGCGAGGGCCTCCAACGCTGCTTGCAGCTTTAATTCCATTTTATTCCTTTTACTCTTATATATATATATATATATATATATATATATATATATATATATATATATATATATATATATATATCTAAAGATATATTGCCTTTTGCCTTTCCATACTTTTATCTTCGTGTGTTACAGTGTGCCTTTTAAGCCGAGAACTTCTAAAACAAAATTTCGTTGTGCCTTGCACAATGACAATAAAGACTCTTGATTCTTGATTCTTGAATGACTCTCCCTTCTTTGGGACCTCATCAGATGCTCTTTTTAAAAAAAAAAAAAAAGCTGGCAAACATCAGGCTAACATTACAGCCATGATCCTTTTTCTTCCGCCTTTCCTCTCTCATCCAAAGCGCATCCACTTGAATATAAATACAGAAGCGAGTGAACAACGGGAAGTGTGGCGTGACGTCATACAGCAAGCATTATGAGTTAAAACAATAGATTTCTTTTTAGACTACTTTTTTTCTTTTAAATCAGCAAATACAAGCTGTAAACTGTGTTGAGGTCGGAGGAGGGTATACAGACTGCTGAGGAAAGCCTATAACAGTCCCAGTATGCACTGCACGCTGTAAAAAAAAGTTGCGGTATGCTAAGGGATAACATTTAAAAGAGCAGGTACTGCATACCCGTGCATACCGGCCCATCTGACACCCAGTAACTCCATTTGACATTAGTAACAAGGCTAATCAGACCCTCCAACCCACAGTCCAGCCCTGCTCAGCCCAGCGGTGCTCTGGATGTGAGAGTGAGTGAGTGTACGTGTGTGTAACCTGTGGCTGTTGAGAAATAACAGAACGGAGCGGCTGGAGGAGCGGGCGGCAGTTTAGTTTAACAGCATCTATATACAGAGATTTATATTTGTCTTTGCTGTCCGGGCTAGACTCAAAAGACCCAGGGCTAAAGCCCCGGAAAAATCGGCTGACGACACCACTGGTCAGCTATTAGTTAAACATAGAAGTCTGAGTAAAACTGCAAATGGCTCTTTTAAATAAATAAATAAATAAACTGACTACTTACAAACGGAGACCTCTCTCTCTCTCAACCATAGTCATAATTTATTGATTGTTATCGTTTCTAATGTTGTCAATGACACTTCGTGCAGCAGCAAGGGATGAAACTGCAACTTCGGCTCCAAATTGATCTATTACTAAAATGTTGGGCCAGTCAAAAAAAGAACTGGAGCAGAAATTTGTTGGAACAAACAAACTGGGTTCAGATCCCAGTGAAAATAAAAATGGAAGCTACGTTCATGAAGCCCAAAGAAAATATCCTGCTCAGGCCTGAAAAATAAGTGGCAGTTGTATGTGGATAGAGGAAACCGCCATTGATGGCATAGTGATGGGATGTTTGGCTCTTTTCAGAGAACCAGCTCTTTTGCCTCAGCTCCCAAGGAAGAGGCAGCTCTTTTGGCTCCCAAACGGCTCTTAATTTAGCATCTTTTGTAGCCCCATAATCTGCCTTAATTTCTAAAAAATGAATGATTTGTGTTTTGAAAACCTGTTTGTGTTCAGCATGTTTACGAGAAGCCTTATATTTGCCTACTTTTGTGCATTTATTCTGATACAAAACCACCTACATTTGTTTAATATTTCAACGAACCTCTTATATTGCACAAATGAACAAAAAACAGCAAACAAATCCTCAAAACAGAAAGAGAACCAAACTCAAGAAAGCAGCATTAATGTCCTCAGTGCAGGAAAGATGCCTCATCTTGGATGGATCCGGTTTCCCCTCTCTGAGAGTAGGGTTTGATGACACTATGCACTCACTCAAGTAGTTTGCTCATGGCTGTCTGCTGTCTCACTAGGAAAACGGTGGAGAACCAGCGACTCATAGTCTCCCTGCGCCGCCTACTGGTAAACTTGTGTTACTGCATCTGTCTTAATGAATGACTTCCAGCTATAAATTAAGAATATTTCACACTCAAAACTCAAATCATTCCCAAATAAATAAATAAAATAACATTTCGTGGGCACCCATTAGTCTGCATCACACACTCATTTAGGAGTTACAGCACAGTATTTTCATACGTACATCTTCAAATTATGTAGTGATCACACTTACTGGTGCATTAATTGTGAGAAAGGTGTGTTGTAATTACTGCTGTGATACTCATGCATACATTAAGTTTCCTTACACTGTGGGAGAACAGGCCAAGATCAAAAGCCAATTTGCAGCAATGTCTGGTTTCCCAAATGTAATCAGTGCGAATGACTGCACTCACATTGCTATAAAAGCTCTGAGTGAGAAAGAATTTGTCTATGTGAACTGTAAAAATGTACAGTACATTCAATCAATGTATAAGTTATTTGTGACACAGTGGCACAGTGATCTGGGTCAATACATGACTCATTCATCCTGACACACAGCAGTGTCAGTAATAGACAGCAGGAAGGCGTTTTATGTGATGGCTGGCTCCTTAGTAAGTAAATACACATTATAACAATTAAAACCTGATTCATAATAATTCTTCTGGAATAATCTGCATCGGGGGGCAGACTGCTGTACCATCCCAAAAAGGTGTGCAGAATAATCATGTAGTGTCATGCACAACGTCACACTGAAGAATGCCATTCCTCTTCTACCTGGCCTCCAACCCCCTCACCATGAGGAATCTGACGCACAGTCCCCTCCCCAACATAAAGAGTTTCAATGGGAACCAAGGCTGCGTGAAGGTGTCATGCAGTTATTTTAATGAGCTAAAGAATTCAGATAAAACACCACACATCACTTCAGATTTGTTGCAGTTCATCCCAGACTTCCTTCACCGCACTGATTGTGTCTCTTTGCGTTCGCAGGACGGCGTCCATCAGAACCTGACTACTTCGAGGTGCACCATGCACCCGGAGCACACTTGTGCTTGTGTAGGCCATCCCTGCAACCTTTTGTTTATTTGTGATTCCACTACTTTGACCCCAAATAAAGTGTTTTTATGAGCCTCCACCTCACCAACAAGCACCTCAACTTCAGTCTCAATAAAACTATATTTTCTTGTCTTGTCGGTTGTTACGATTAAGCTTAAAATGCCACAGATCAGCTGGTCTGTTTAAATACATAATGTATTCTGCATTAACCATTGAATGTGGGTGTGCAGGCGTCGGGATACAAGCCAATTTCCCTCATGCAAACTTTCAGGAAGAGTGTGATTTATAAAGGGGAAATTGTTTTCATTAGTGCGTACGCCAGGTTTTATAAATCTGAATATATTTTGGGCTTTTGGGCGCATGTACGCTTTTAGTAAGGAGCCTATGCACAGGATGCTATCCATATCCATATAATTTTATGTACGCCACTTAATTTGGATGCTGAAGGTGTGATACCCACAAACAGAGGGTCACAATTTTGTTTGATTTTTGGTTAATCAAGGAGCCCCATCTCTTTATGTGCATTTATTTTATCTTGTTGTAAGTGTAAGTATGCAGCACGCCAGCAGAGGGAGTTTCTCCCAAGGTGAGCGCTGGGTGTGGTGGTCTGTTGGAGGCGGCGGCCTGTGCTCAGACTGGAGCCTGCCTGCCGAAAGGACCGCAGCTCATGCGTGTCTCCCGTTCTTTCCTGCAAAATACAGGTCAGTAATTGGAGTGTGTCAGACCCAGAAGTCTCATAAAGTTGTATAAACGTTGTTTCTACTGAACGCAGTATCATTACTGTCTTAACTTGGCCGTTCGGGCTGGAGAATACTACCGATAGCTCTTGTATTGTAGAACTGCACGTCCTTCTCGTGGGAACGGAGAAAAATGGCGTACTGTAACGTGCACAGTTTAGCGTAGTTTAGCTCCTTGACTAATGTGATGTTTGTCTGTTTGATGTAAATATCCTAAGCTGTTAAGTTGTTCTGGCATTAATTAATTTGAGTTGGAGTTCATGCAGAGTGTATGTTGATATGTCTGCTATTCTATTAACAATGATATGTAAGGATGTTTAATGTGGGTTCGATAAACTGTTCAGGGAAAGCTCTAGAGGAGCAGGTTAATTAATTACTGCATGAGATGTGCCACAATTATAGTTTGTGCTAAAAGTTGTAATGTATGTTCGAGCAAGTTAGATGATTCCAAGAAGGACCTGTAAAAGAAAACAGTATACTGTGGGCAAAGACTTTTATTTCTGTTGTACAAGAATGAACCACAAAGTTGAAGTAGCTGTCAGAAATGAATGAAAATATGGCTTATGAGACCTAACAAATGCATAATGTCAAAGCATATGATTGTTTGTGAATAAATGCTGGGACTGGAGCCAGCCTGCCGACAGACCACAGCTCATGCATGTCTCCCGTTCTTTCCTGCAAAATACAGGACCCATTTGAGGCCTGTAACAAAGGCGCACAGATTAAAAGGTAAGCAGTATGTGGACATTGGTGAAGTCATTCACTTCATCCAGAAAGAGCTGGAAGGACACGGGAGACTGCATGGGTACAGGTGGATTCGCAAATAATTTCTGATGGATGGATTTAGGTAGAAAAATGTCATTATCATCCAAACCTTCCTCCACCACCATGATACTGACAACAGATAGAGTTTCATTGCTGCATCCATTACTTCAAACCAACACATCAAGAGCTGGTGGGGGATCCTTCACAAAGAAGGAATGGAGTTCTGGATACAGCTCTTCGGAGAGCTGAAAGATGAAGGCCTTTTATGGGTGAATTCCTGGACAAATGTCTGGTGCAACTCAGTTTTCAGAACATAATTCAGGTAACATTTTAGGAATCTTATGGCCTCTGGGTTCTTGAGTAAAAAATAAATAAATAAATTTCGGGTTACTACTCCAGAAGTCGAGTGCATGTGCATATATATATATATATATATATATATATATATATATATATATGCACGGCGAGGTCAGGGTTACTAGCACAAACATCCCACTAGCACTGTATGCAGCTGATATAATCATTAACATCTCACATAGGAACACAAAGTTCTTATATCAACCATGAATAACAGTGAATAAGGTGGCTCTGTTTATACAGCTCAGCACAGAGCAAACAACGCTGCTGTCCATGGTGCTGAAATACACTGAACGAATCACCAGCGTTGGTGGTAAAAATTCCATGTAATAAATGAATAAACACAACACTGACAAATTAATGCTTTTCTTTTAAATTAAGAAACATTTGGAACATCATGAATAAATAAATTTATTTTAACTTGAAAGTGAACTTTTTCTTTTTTAGAATTCTGCCTTTGTGGCGTGTTTTCAGGGATTACAGCTGCTTTTCAGGAAAACCGAACTCCGCTTAGCTTCTCCGTAATTTGAACCATGAACTCAGACAATTATGTCTATTAATCTACTTTAATTTGGTGTAACACTGCTGTACCACTTTAAAAATTAGAAAATAGAATATGTCTATGTTGCCAGTGACCTAAATAATCTATGTTTCTCTTTTAAAACATAAGATTTTAAAGACGTTAATGTGCAAAGACATAATAAATGTACAGATAAATTGTGCGCTGTGGCTACTCCATGTCTCGTGATCCCTTGTCCTAAGGTGCACAGACAAACAGGGAGGGTTACTATGTTTATAGTTACTTTCTTTCTTTACCTTGTCAATAAAACGTTTTTCTTTCGCATGAGAAATGTTTTAACCTGGATTTAAAAGTGTCTATGTTACGGCCCAGGCCTGCCAGCTGGAGAGGATGTATGTAAATATGAATGTGCCAGTGCTTGCAGGTGATTGGCCGGGGATCCTTCAGCTTTGCTCCCTCCCTCCTTCATCAGGATTGGACGATGACTTCTCCGCTTCTTCCCAGGCCAGGCAACCCGGACGTCTGCTCAGCTATATAAGGCTGGGAATGCCTTCAGTCAGGACAGTTGTGTGTGAATACAGCACAGCTCTCCACTCGCTCTCTGTGTCCTGTGACTGCACTGTGTGTGCATTTGATTACATTGTTACCCAGTGGGGGATTAGGTTTTAGTATTTGTATGACTGGACTGATTTGAGGACTTTAATTGTGAGTTTGAGTGCTTTATGCCTCTTGTAAGAAATCTCTTTTTGTTTTTGGTTTTGTGTTATTGGTTTTTCTTTTGTTGTTAAGCTGCCACTTTGGGCTTTACCTGTTTTCACTTTAAGTTAGTTTTTGCTTTTTAGTTTAACAAGTTACACTTTTATGGTTGGTGTTATTGTGAAACGGATACTGTTGAGGTGCCTTTCTTTCCTTTTGGTGACTTTAATACAGACACTCTACCTTGTTTTGTATATTTTATATTATTATTGTAAATAAATTAATTGTACTGTGAGTATCTGTGTCCAGCCTTGTTTTGCTACTACCCCTCTTGCCCCTCGATCACCGAGGGGTCATAACAGTCTACATAATCTCCAATTGTAGTTTATTTAATGAAACTGAAATTCATCCATGTCTGTTTTTTCTTCCATTTCATCCTCGCTCATCCCATTTATTATGGGGAGAGCTGGATAAGATCAAGATGGTCTGGAACAGCCACTGTATCAGGTCAACAAAGAATGTCAATGTACCCACTGGCATACCTGAAGTGATGTATAATGCACCGCTGCTGTGGAATTGTGAAGATTTTGTAGTTCTACATGACAATGTTAATGCTTTCAAACAGGCAAACAAGTTCCTCTCAACCATTCCTTGTGATGTGGATATGTTTGACCTCTGTAATATGATCATGTCAGAGTCAGGCTTTACATTTCCAACAAACATAGCAGAAGTATTTTACCTCAGTGTCACCGTTGCACCAGACTCTGCTACACCTGCTCCTGTCAATCACAGCTGCTCTCCCTTTCCAGAATACTAATTAAGCACACCTGCAAGTAATCTCGGCTCCAGGACTTATAAGCTTCAGTTCTCCTGCCAGTCTCTGTCGGACCTCGTTCAAATACACTGAACTCTTCCACTTCCCGTCCCGGTCCCGACTCCCCAAGCTGTCAACTTGGACTTCAGATGAACTTTGAGATCTTAAGACTCTTGCTTCAGCATGTTACTCTGTTTATAATAAAACCTGTTAAACCAGTCCTCTCTCCGTGAGGCCCTTCATAACACTCAGAGTCCGGGAGGTTCTGCATTCACTGTCTTTAACTAAAGTGATTGAGAAATCTGTATTTGCAAACTTTACTTTTGTCCAGGTCTAAATCACTAAATTTATTGTAACGTGTAAAAAACTGTCACCTTAAAATGATGTAGATTTATCTGCTTTATTTGATAATTGTTTAAGTTTATTTTGCTCAAATGAAAGGACTGTTGCATTCCTTCAATCAGTATAATAGAACAGAATATTTTCTGATTGTTTTGCTGGTCATTGTGAAAAAGTTCTAATGGACACCATCCTGCAAACACAAAGAGACACAAACAGCGTGGTGAAGAAAGACATACCTGTTTTCTGCTGCATTTCACTAGTTTTTATTTAGAAGTCAAAATCTACATCTGGTTCTTTTAAGCTGGAATCATTAATATTGTCTTTCCCCACACTGGAACTTTATTTCTTGCATTTTATCTATTTCATTTTAGCATCTTCTTTTTGTTTTTATTTCATTAATTGCAGTTCTTTTAATCTCTTTTAATGCACTTGCATTGCTTTCTGCACCCTACTGTAATGTTTTATGTAAAGAACCTTGAATTGTCTTGTGCATGAAATATGCTATACAAATAAATTAGCCTTGTCTTGTCTTGGAACAATGCATCCAATTCTACAGCAAAGGAAATCGGTGATGAACTGGTCTTAGTCTTTACTGATTGGATGATCATGGTTCAACTTCAGTGGCAGGTCAAAAAGGAGACTGGGATAATTATAACATAAAAAAACACTGATTTTTACATGTGTTTTTACATGCATTCACAAAAGGCTCTGTGGCCACCAAGAACGTCATATTTTTGGGCGTTTAAGGAAGCTTTAAAAAATGGCATATTATGTGTTTCATGTTGCTAAAACGGCTCTTTTATTGCGGTTTTTCTAACCAAAAAATGGCGTAATTTATGAAGTTTTATGACAAACGCTCCAATAGAGTGGCAATTTATGGCCCTTTTGGCTTGCCATATGTGTGCACAAGTGACGCACACATACTCATGCACACTCGCAGCACAAAAATGCGTGTACACGTACACATTCACACCTATCAATGATCATGTTAACTTTAAGGTGAACATCCAATGGAGCTTTTCCCAGACGTTGTGATCTGCTTAAAATAAGTCCCTCTACGAATTTATGATTCAAACTCAGACAGCCCTCTCAAATTTGACATATTTTAGCAATTTTGTCCAGTAACTTTGACGCAACCAAAACCAAAACGCAGCAGTCTTCCATGTTACCCAACATACATCTTTACTTTCTGTTTTTGACTGTGGTAGAGAAGGGCTAAAAATGTGTAGGAGAATACTCTGACAATCTGGCAGTGAGCAGCAGACAGACTTCTGCTTATGTAGGGAGCAACACAGGTGGAGAGCATTAGTAATCAGGGTAAAGCAATCAGAGCCAGAGGAAAGATGCCGCCCCCTTCAGAGGCGGCTGGGAAATCCCGTCCCCAGCCCAAAACCGTGACAACAATAATATCCTCTTAGTGGATGGTAATATTAGTTCAGCCAGAAAAGACTCAGGAGCACAATGTATTTCACAATTTATTGAATGTCAACAAATGGATAAAATCTTTCTTGTAAGCTCTGTCTGAGGTCCTGGCTGAAGAGAAGTAATTAGCAGATTTTGCCTCGATGTGAAAGCAGGGGTTGTAGCCCTCCCCCAGTAGATAGAAGTTCAATTTAATCCATAAAGAGCTAAAAACAATAAGGTTGTCAGACAATGGCTCTGCAGACTTCTGGACACTCTTGTATTTTTGCTGAATTAAATGCAAATAGTGCAAATAATGCAAAACTTATTAGCTCATTAAGTCTTCATCGTCATTAAAATGTGTGTTCAAAAGAAAGGTTCCTACATGTGGTAAGTTGCAAGAGCAGACATCGTCTGATAATAAATAACTTCTCTTAACTATTACCAATGGATGAAATCAAAGGTTTTGTATCATCGTTAATATTATTTATTATTATTATTAATAATAATAATAATAATAATAATAATAATAATAATAATAATACATTTTATTTAAAGCGCCTTTCAGGGCACCCAAGGACGCTGTACAAAACAAATAATAAAACATTAACAGTACAGGAAAGGCACACATATACAACACATTCTAAAAACCTAAACATAAAGGGCGGAGTGGCGAGGATGTGATTGAAAATAATGTTACAGACAGTATGCTGTTCTGAAAAGATGAGTTTTGAGTTTGGAGATGAAGGTGAGGAGAGAGTCGGTATTGCGGAGGTCAGGAGGAAGTGTGTTCCAGAGCTGGGGAGCAGAGCTTTCAGTCGCTCTGCTCCCCATGGTGCTGAGACGGGCAGGAGGGACAGAGAGATGGATAGAAGAGGAGGAGCGAAGACATCTGGAAGGGGTGACTATGTGGAGAAGATCTGAGAGGTAAGAGGGTGAGAGTTTATGTATGGATTTGTATGTATGGAGGAGGAGCTTGTATTCTATCCTGTACTTAATGGAAAGCCAGTTGAGTTCTTGCAGGATGGGAGTGATGTGATGAAAGGAAGGAGTTTGGGTGATGATGCGGGCATTTGGAGTTTCTGAAGGGATTTTTGTGGGAGGCCAAAGAGGAGAAAGTTACAGTAATCCAGGCGGGAGGTAACAAGGCTGTGCACCAGGATAGAGGTGGTGTGGGGGGTGAGGGAGGGGCGAAGACGGTTGTTATTGCACAGATGAAAATAGGTTGAGCGGGTGATGTTATTGATATGTGAGGTGAATGATAAGGTGCTGTCAAGGATGACACCCAGACTCTTGACCTGGGGGGAAGTGGAAACTGAGGCGCTGTTGATGGTGAGGGAGAAACTATTAACTTTGGAAAGGGTGGATTTGGTGCCAATGAGGAGAATTTCAGTTTTATTACTGTTCAGTTTTAGGAAGTTGGTGGTGAACCAGGATTTTATTTCCAGGAGACAGGCAGAGAGGGAGGTAGGTGGGAGCGTGGAATTTGGTTTACAGGACAGGTAGAGCTGGGTGTCATCCGCATAACAGTGGAAACAGATATTGAATTTACGGAAGATGAGACCAAGGGGGAGGAGATAGGTGATGAATAGAAGGGGCCCCATGACAGAACCTTGGGGCACACCAGTGGAGACTGGGGAGGGGTCGGAAGTGAAAGATTTGAGTTTGATGAACTGAGTGCGGCCATTGAGATAAGACTGGAATAGTGTTAATTTTGTCAGCCATTTTCTAATTTAGTCTTAGTCTTAGTCTTGTCACAAAAACAAAAAAAATATTTTTGTCAAATTTAGTCAGCCATACACCATTCTTTTTAGTCATGTTTTTGTTGACGAAAAGTGCTGGCATTTTAGTCTTATTTTAGTCTAACAACAACCACTTGTATTTTAGTCTAGTCTTAGTCTAGTTTTAGTCTTAGTGTACTTTTAGTCTTTTATTCTTAGTCATCATTTTTTTCCTCTGGGGTTGAAGGGGGGGATTAAGCTCTGCCAATCCACCACACACACAACTCTGATGATGGTTTAAGAAATACACCAATATACTGAAAGGTTACCATTTTATTTTTAACACCTTACAGAAATCTGGCGCTTGAAACATTCTCTCAAACCTATGCAGACCAATGAGATCTTGACCTAACACATGACATCTTTAGATGACTTAAATGAGCTCTGGACTGAACACATGACATCTTTAGCTGACTTAAATGAGCTCTGGACTGAACACATGACATCTTTAGATGACTTAAATGAGCTCTGGACTAAACAAATGAGATCTGGACAAAATAAATTACCAGTTAGCTGTTTGTTCTTTTTCAAAACAACAGAATCACATTGCATACAGATTTTTTATCAGATCCGATTAATCAAATAATAGTTATTACCTGAACAATAAAACAATACGTATGAGGTAGAAATTTTTCAGTACGCACACATAACTGAAAATGCTAAGAAGCAGGAAAAAAACTTAATTGTTCAAAAGCAAGGATAAACAATTCCCTTTTTATTATGCCAGAAAACATGGCTTTTTTAAAGCATTAATAAAACTGATGAAGACAATAACATAATATTTCTGTCTGTTGCAGTTTATAAGAAAAACAATAAAAGGCTCACAATGTGATATCTACTGGTCATTATGCTTTGTTGAGCTTAAGAAAAGCACTTCTTTCGAGGGTAACCCTTGCTCTGTTACGCCGCCCACCTGAGAGGTCTCCGGTCAGACTGAATACTCTTTCAGCAAAGGCTTGGGAAGCTGGCATTGACAGAATATCTAATGCCAGAGGTTTCATGTTTGGGAATATTGTGTCACTCTGAGAAAGCCAGAACTGAATCCCAGACACCTCAGAATTAAAATCTGACAACAACTCTTTGTATTTCTTCAGCTCTTGCTTCACTGTGGTTTTGAAGATCTTTGGTCTTGATGAATGATTGCTGCTGAAAAACTTGAATCGTGGTTGCTTTGCAGGTGTTCCCTCAGCTTCTGCATTTCTGTTATCCTCTTCATCGGCTAACTCTTCTTGCTGTGGCACACTGTGGACTATGTACTGTTCACCTTCTTTCAGAAGATTCTGAATGCTTTCTTCTTCATTTTCAATGAGGGCTTCTGCTACATTGGAATCAAGAAAGCATGCAGCAGCAGCTAGAGGAGAAAATCTTGCTGCATCAACATCAAGGAAACGCGTGAAACGTTCAAGCAGGTTGTCACTCATTTTCTGTGCCAGTGAGGCCAGGTCTCTGTAGCTCCTGGCATGAGTTAGAGAGAACTCAGAGAGGTGACTCTTTAAGTCCATCAAAGCAGGTACAACAAGGGACAGGCAACTAGTGTCACTTTCAAGCACCTTCGTATGTTCTGCAAATGGCAATAGCAAGTCTCTGAGGATGACCACCTTCTGCCACTCACTGGGCAGTAGGCAGTCCCAGCCCATAGTGTTGGCCACCAATGTGAGACTTTCTTTCACTTCAAGTAGACGAGACAACATCAAATAAGAGCTTGACCATCTGGTTGGACAGTCTTTGATCAGACTGAGCCCACACTGCTGCAGCAACTGTTCTGTGGCAACAGATGACTTACGGAACTGTCTTACCAGATGTCTGATTTTGTCCAGCAGCCGTTTGATGGAGTTGTCCTTTTGAATCAAATTCACCACAAGCTGAAGGGTATGTACCACACATGGAGTCCTCCCCAAGGGCTCATACCTAATATATAACAAAAAATAAATAACTCCACTGTAGAATTTAATGAGGTCATGAAATAATGCAAGAATCTCCATTATATAAAAATGTTGAGTCATTATAGATTTACCTTTCTCCGGACCCTGCCTCCTCGTCATCAGTTTCACCACAGTCATCATCCTCAGTACTACTAGCTTCCTCTTCGTGTTCATAAGGGAAAGCAGCCACCATGTTACTCCCGTTGTCAGTGATAATTGTGAGAATTTTGTCTTTGTGAATCCCCCACTCTTGGAGAGACTCATCAACCAGGCCTGAGATCACTTGGGCAGTGTGTGGGTGTGTCAGTTGCTTTAAGTTCAACAGATTGTGTTCTGGCTTGTTGTCATCAGTGTTGAAATAACAAGCGCTGATGGCAAGAAAAGACGCAGTAAGGCCTTTCTTTGTCCATATGTCCAAGCCAATGGTGACCTTTCGGGCCATTGCCAGTCTCTGTTTGAATTTCACCTTCCCAGAAAGGTACATGTCATCAATGAGGTTTGTCATTTTGGTTTTCTTTGGAACAGTGAGTCGTTTGTCAATTTTCTCCATCATTACGATGAACTCCTCATGCTCTACTGTTCGCACAGGAATGGCTGTCCTAGCCAACCACTGTGCAATTGCCCCTTCTTTACTGCGCTGTTCCTGAGAGTCTGGTCTGTATTTGGTGTGGCAAAGGAATGCTCCAGAGATGGATGTTGTTTCCTCCTTCTGTGGTACTGGTATCTCTGTCTGAGCCACATCAGGAATCTACAATTCAAATATGTGGAAACGGAAATGTTTATTATTAAACAATGTCTGGCCATATATCTGAAAGAACAGTTTTTAAAAAAATCAATTTTGATCTAGAATCAATAACACAAGCCTACTAAACCAACTAATCATATTTTGCTGTGGTGTTAATAATGTTAATGTTACTGTAAAACAGCATTTCTGACAAGAGACAAATACCTAATTTTACTGGATCTAATCATACCTATGCATATATATTGCTTCTCATAAAATGTATGTGCTTCAAAAAATAAAAACAAGATGAATGTAAATCCACCATCCCTCCCACTCTGGCATATAAACCCATTTACACGCATGCAGATTGCACACAAAAATGTTTATATTTACTCTTTAATAATGTGGATTTGCGAACTAATAAAACTAAGTGGTTTTTGTTAGACTAAACTTCCCAAAAATGCCCGAGGTATTGTATGGTATTCACAGATTGCATGAGTGTAAATTACAAAAATCACTCATCACTCATCTTCCCCAACAGTCGTTGTTTTTACACGTGTATTATTTAATGTTTTCAACAATACATGAAACGTTGAACTTGCCATAGCTGCAAACCGATGTGTGCCATGAACATTTTCCTTCTCCCTCGGGATTTAGTATTTTAAATTGTTGGCATTTTCTTAAACAATAATGAGTTTTGGGAAAAGAGATGCTTTAATCAACACAGGCAATAACATGCGAACGGTTTCATTTACTGTTTAGCCCGCCCATGCTGGTGCACCTGCTAGCACTACCTCAGATTGCTTTTAACATGCTTCAGATTTATATATCCAATGTGTTGTAACTCAGATTGCAAAAGGTTTCAAGATAATTGTCCATCTATGATCATTGTCTTTCTCCGTGGAAAGAGACTTGAATTGGCGGTACTTTTGGAGCGCCTAATTTTTTTTCTGCTAACGTCTGCTCTATATGACTGTTCGTTCAAATCAATGGGCTAGCTAATAGCGTCCAAACATTTCAAAGATTAACAGCATTTTAACGCAAATGAAACACAACAATTGTTAGTTGTGTAGCCTACTGTGTACTGTAAGCCATCTTTATTTTCATATCATGATTAGAACTGAAGACATACCTTGATATCGGGGTGATTAATCTTGATATGCCTCTTCAGATTTGTGGTGTTTTTCCCTGCAATCCTCGCACCACACGTCTTTCCATCTCGCAGAATTATACATTCACTTTTTCTTTCAACTGAATTGTACTTGAAATGTGTCCATACATCCAGTCTCCTCTTTCTCCCAAGCATGTTCGCGGTCGCTGCATTAGTAGGCTGAAAACACACAGAGACAGCGGAGCGAAACGGGTGCTTAGCTGCGGCAGGGTCGCACTGACTAGACAGGAAGTTAGCTATGCACACAGGGTTGCAATAGGACATGAAAGGACATGTGACATCTCGCAGTGTAGTTGGCTTTCCGGCTTGTTTACATTGTGAGAAAAAGTATCTGTGTGACAAAGGGAGACAGACACAGACTCAAAGTCTTCCCGATGTCTGTTTCACAGACGATTACAAAAAATATTTTTCTATTTTCGTTTTCGTCCAATTACCCAAAGTTTAGTCTCGTCTTTTTTCGTTGACGATATTTTGTGGCTCTATATTTTTTTGTCAGAGTTCCAGAACCATGACTTGGTCTCGTCATCGTCTCGTCTTAATCATTGAAAAATGCTTAGTAGACTAATATATTTCGTCTCGTCTCGTCTGACGAAATTAACACTGGACTGGAACCAGAGAAGGGGAGTAGAAGTGACACCAAGTGAGGAGAGTCTACTGAGGAGTATGGGATGGGATATGGTGTAAAAAGCAGCACTTAAGTCAAGGAGGATGAGAATGGAGAGAAAACCAGAGTCAGCTGCAAGGAGAAGGTCATTGGTAATTTTAATAAGGGCTGTTTCTGTGCTGTGACGGGGGCAAAAACCAGATTGAAAGGGCTTGTAGAGATTATTATTGGATAAAGGGGAATGAAGTTGAGAAGCGACTGTTTTTTCCTGGATCTTAGACAGAAAGGGCAGATTGGAGATAGGACGGAGGTTATTGAAGTCATTGGGATCTGACCCAGATTTTTTCAGAATGGGAGTGATTAAAAAGTGAGGAGTGAATATTGGCAGTTATGAGGGGAAGCAGAGAGGGGAGTAAGGATTTGACAAGAAGTGTGGGCATGGGATCAAGGTGGCACGTAGAGGGCTTAGATTTTTGGATGAGGCCGGTAATCTCAGATGGATCAGGGAGTTGAAAATGAGAAAAAGGTACAGTCTGCATGACGGGGTCAGGTGTGTGAGGAGACATAGAGTCGGAGCAGAGGTGTTGGTGGATGTTGGAAATTTTCTGGGTGAAGAATAACAACAGAGAATTGCAAGTGTCAGTGGAGTAGAGATGGGGCAGCAGAGAGTGGGGGGGTTGAAAAATGTTGTGCAGTAGAGAGAAAAGGGTTTTAGAATGTCCTTCATTCAATGAGATGAGTCCAGAGTAATAAACAGATTTCCTTTTTGAAATGGAGTCCTTATAGAGAGTTATGTGAGTAATGTACAGTTCTTTGTGAATGGTAAGTCCAGTTTTCTTGTATAGCCGTTCCAGTTGATGTCTTTTGGATTTTAAAGACCGGAGTTCAGGAGTGTACCAGGGGGCAGAGGATGCGAAGGAGACAGTCCGGGTTTTGAGGGGGGCAAGAGAGTTTAGAATGGTGATCAGGCTATTGTTGTAATGCTCAAGTAGTGCATTGGGGTTGTGAAGGTTGTCCGGGAGAGAGATGCTGTCAACTTTTGAACAGAGTGTGTCAATATTAATGTCCTTTACATTCCTAAATGAAATGAGGCGAGGGGATTTTACAGAAGTAAGAGTGAGGGCAGTGTCAAAAGTGAGCAGTAAATGATCGGTTTCAAGGACAACAGTGAATGAGAGGTTGGAGGGGGAGATGCCAGAGCAGATGAGTAAATCCAGAGTGTGTCCTTTTGTGTGTGTTGGGAAGTGGATGTGTTGTTGTAGTCCAAAACTGTCCAGGCATGAGAGGAAATCCCGAGTGAGGGGAAGATTGATATTGTTAACATGAATGTTGAAATCCCCCAGGAGCATTATGTTTGGGGAGAGAGTGGAAAGCTGAGTGAGTAGCATGGTGAAATTATCCAGAAAGTCCTTATGCGGCTTTGGGGGGGCGATATATTGTGGCGACGGTGGTGGGGGTCGGTCCATGGAGAGTGAAAACAGTACACTCGAAGGAGCTGAAAGTGAGTACCGAGACTGGCATGACTTTCCAGTTCTTGCAGTGAAGTATCGCGAGACCACCGCCACACCCACAACTACGAGGATGACAGATGTAAACAAACCCCAGTGGTGTAGATTCGTTTAGCTGAGAGAAGTCGTTTGACGACTGCCAAGTTTCTGTCAAGCAAAGACAGTCAAGCTTACGGTCTGTGAGGAGGTCCTGGATGAGATGACCCTTGTTCGTGAGAGAACGGATGTTGAGCAGACCGAAGTGAACAGTGGAGTTGTTGAGCTTGACCGGGGGGTTAGCCGACCTTGCTAAGCTTGCTATCACCCGTGATTAGCAGCCCTGCCGGTGTTTCTAGGAGGACGACGAGAGGTGGACCAGATGGATTTAATTGCCGTGGAGGAGCTGCTGTTATGGACAGTGCGGCGAGACCCATGGTGGATGTATCTCCGGCGGGGAAGGAAAGCGATGTCCGGGTGGAAGTGAAGCTCGGCCGGTGGTAGGAGAGTAGGCTGATGTCGGTGGAACCAGAGTAACTCAGCTGCTGTGTAGCGGTGTAGTCCAGCCACTGGATGAAGGCAGGACGACAGGAGCAACCAGCTGAGCAGAAGGCAGACATACAGCTTGCTGGCCCACATTTCTGCCAAGATAGCCAGGTGGACCAGTAGACGCCGAGGTGATAGGGCAAGTAATAAAGTGCAATCGCGCCAACAGCAAACTTAAAAAACCGGTGTTAAAATGCGATCGCACCATCGACCACGCTTAAGAAAATCACAAGATTAAAATCCGAAAAGAATTGAGGAATTAAGAGAAAACACTTAACAACTTTTACCGGTGGGTAGCAGCGACCAGACGTGCCAGTGTCCACCCAACCGGAAACCGGTGAGAGATTCCCAAAAAAGTCACACACTCCACTATTGTACTATGTAAACTAATGAGTGCAGATTTTTACCCTTTTTTAAAATGATAAATTGTGCTTTTAAAAATATGTTCGCTGATAACAGATTGTATTATATTAAACACCATTTACTCATAACATATAATTTACTACTGCTGTCTTGCAAGATTTTTTTTATTGATGAAGGAAAAGTTCTTTCCCTTAGATTTATAACAAGAGATGATTAGGGAGGGTCTCTGCACATTTTGTAGAAGCCATTTTGATACCTTCAGGATTGTTAGGTGTGACTCTACCACCTCCTTGCTGGAATCAGTCTTGTTGAAACAAGATGCCACCGAGAACTCCATCCATTCAGGATAGCAGGGCACTCTGTATAGAACTGTTTGAGAATTGGTCTTCGTGTTTTTCTGTACCAACTGTACATCTCTCTTCATGATCATGGGTTCAGTGTGACTGAGATGCTGGCTGTTTCACATTCTTAGGCCTCCCCAGTAACCTACACCAAAATAGCTTGGGACTCCAGAGCCAAAAACAGCTCCCAAGTTTTTTGTCACCTCTCTTTAAGTATGATTAAATGTCTTTGTTAAACCAACAATCTGTGGAATGACACACATTCTACTTTACTTAACTTTGCTAATGCACCAGAGCACCTTATGTAAATTAATTTGATAACTAATGTATTTTTGTGTCAATTACACAGCACCTCTGTAGGCACTGGAAAGAGTAAAGAATATGAAAGTGATGAAGAGGTCAACGTATGATTTTTGTCAGCCATGTAAACCTTTGAGAGCCCCTACAAAGACCAAGCATCACCCCCAGCCTACAGCTGTCACTCAAGAGAGACCTGCAGGGTTCCTGAAAAGTCGGTTTAAATCGAAAATAAATATTTTGAGTTCTTGCATTTCCATGTAATATATATTTACAAGGTTGTGTGTTACTCTTATGACTTTGTGTAAGTCAAAATATATTTGTTTATTAAATCTGTGCTCTTCTGGGCAAAAGAAGTTGATGTTTAAAATATGCACATTTCACTGTATTTTGTGAAGCTGACAAACCTACCTACAGTCCTTCATAAAATGCCTCATTACCCAAGCCTGCTAATCTCTATAAACCTGTCATACCCCACATTATATTCATGTAACTATTGTTACATTCATTCATTTAATTTCAGACTGATTGTCATTCATCTTACAATATACATGTCACACTGTACAGCCCTGTCACATGAATAAAAATGTGTACACAAGTTACTTTTTGAGAACATTGTAATAGTGTTGTTGTCTTCGTTATGGACACAAGGCTAACTGTATTACAAAGCTTAGATTAGCTGCTGATACCTGCAAGTGTGTTATTGTGATAGAGTGGGACACTCTGAAGTGGATGTGTATGTTGCTGGTTTGATAATTCCCTTTAGACAGAGCTCCGGTCAGAGAGAAGGGCACAGAGAAGACAGCTCCTTATACTTCTTTATTGTAGTTGGGTAACAGGATGTCTGTGTTTATTTGTGGGTGGATGGGTGCAGTAAACGTGTGTGTTAGGCGTGTGTGTGGTCTGTGAAAGAAACAAGTACAAATAATATTAATATTACTGTACAATTTTACGAGCTTGCATAGCAAATAATAAATACTATACATATTCTCACTGGTAATATTATAACTTAGCCCCAATATATCAGCTGAACCATGAATTAACCATAATCCAGTCAAAGGATCAATAACACAAGTTGGTGGGGTTAGACCAATTTAGCGGTCTCTGGCTCCATCTAGTGGGTGCAGCCCGCAATTGCACTGCAGGCTCTCAACACGTGGAGGACGCATGAACCGCGGCAGCAAATTACACTACATTGCTTCGTAGGGAATGGATTGCATACAATGCGGCTAGAAACACAAACTAAATAAACGACAAATTAAGTAGACATTTCGCTGATACAATGCTTACACACATTCTGGACAATATTAGAATAATAATATGTGTTAAACCTTACTTCTTATTCATGTACGCACACGGCGGGTGACCGTGTTGTAGCTTGTGGTGTCAGTCTCAGTAAGGATACACACCGGAAAAGGAAGTAACGCCAGTAACATGCAAGCTTCACAATAAAATAGCTAGAAACATAATAGACAGTTATATACCTGACTTGCTTCCAATACAGGATTCCATATGAACCCCGAATGATACGTGAACTTATGTTTAGATGATATAAACGCAGAGAAACTAATGACGTCTTTAATAATAATAACAATACATTTTATTTAAAGCGCCTTTCAGGGCACCCAAGGACGCTGTACAAACAAATAATAAAACATTAAAGGTACAGGAGAGGCACACATATACAACACAATCTAAAAACCTAAACATAAAGGGCAGAGTGGCGAGGATGTGATTGAAAATAATGTTACAGAGAGTATGCTGTTCTGAAAAGATGAGTTTTGAGTTTGGAGATGAAGGTGAGGAGAGAGTCGGTATTGCGGAGGTCAGGAGGAAGTGCGTTCCAGAGCTGGGGAGCAGAGCTTTCAGTCGCTCTGCTCCCCATGGTGCTGAGACGGGCAGGAGGGACAGAGAGATGGATAGAAGAGGAGGAGTGAAGACATCTGGAAGGGGTGACTCTGTGAATGATAAGGTGCTGTCGAGGATGACACCCAGACTCTTGACCTGAGGGGAGGGGGAAACTGAGGCGCTGTTGATGGTGAGGGAGAAACTATTAACTTTGGAAAGGGTGGATTTGGTGCCAATGAGGAGAATTTCAGTTTTATTACTGTTCAGTTTTAGGAAGTTGGTGGTGAACCAGGATTTTATTTCCAGGAGACAGGCAGAGAGGGAGGTTGGTGGGAGAGTGGAATTTGGTTTACAGGACAGGTAGAGCTGGGTGTCATCCGCGTAACAGTGGAAATAGATATTGAATAGATATTGAATTTGATATATTGAAGATGAGACCAAGGGGGAGGAGATAGGTGATGAATAGAAGAGGCCCCAGGACAGAAACTTGGGGCACACCAGTGGAGACTGGGCGGGGATCGGAAGTGAAAGATTTGAGTTTGATGAACTGAGAGCGGCCACTGAGATAAGACTGAAACCAGAGAAGGGGAGTAGAGGTGACACCAAGTGAGGAGAGTCTGCTGAGGAGGATGGAATGGGATATGGTGTCGAAAGCAGCACTTAAGTCAAGGAGGATGAGGATGGAGAGAAAACCAGAGTCAGCTGCAAGGAGAAGGTCATTAGTAATTTTAATAAGGGCTGTTTCTGTGCTGTGACGGGGGCGAAAACCAGATTGAAAAGGCTTGTAGAGATTATTGTTGGATAAATGGGAATGAAGTTGAGAAGCGACTGTTTTTTCCAGGATCTTAGACAGAAAGGGCAGATTGGAGATAGGACGGAGGTTATTGAAGTCATTGGGATCTGACCCAGAATTTTTCAGAATGGGGGTGATTGAAGCAGTTTTGAAGGAAGATGGAACAACACCAGTAGAAAGGGAGGAGTGAATAATGGCAGTTATGAGGGGAAGCAGAGAGGGGAGTGAGGATTTGACAAGAAGTGTGGGCATGGGATCAAGGTGGCATGTAGAGGGCTTTGATTTTTGGATGAGGCCGGTAATCTCAGATGGATGAGGGAGTTGAAAATGAGAAAAAGGTACAGTCTGCATGACTGGGTCAGGTGTGTGAGGAGACATAGAGTCGGAGCAGAGGTGTTGGTGGATGTTGGAGATTTTCTGGGTGAAGAATAACAACAGAGAATTGCAAGTGTCAGTGGAGTAGAGATGGGGCGGCAGAGAGTGGGGGGGTTGAAAAATGTTGTGCAGTAGAGAGAAAAGGGTTTTAGAATTTATTTCATTCAATGAGATGCGTCCAGAGTAATAAACAGATTTCCTTTTTGAAATGGAGTCTTTATAGAGAGTTATGTGAGTCATGTACAGTTCTTTGTGAATGGTAAGTCCAGTTTTCTTTACTTCCTGAGTTGGAAGCTATATTATATTGAGATATATGGACTCTTCACTTTTTAATGCTGCAGTGGCCCCTGAAAGATGGTTTCAACAAGCATGATATCACAGTCAAAATATATTTAATCCATACAAGTAGCAATGGCATAAGCAAATAACAACATTCTGTTTTCTAATTTTTTCAAAAGCTAATCTTGGTAGGCTCTAAAAATGACCTTCAGCTCCTCATGCGACAGCTTTGGCTCCACTTCTCCAACGGTGCCTTTAACAACATCAGATGTTAACTTTAATAACATAAGCCACCACCTCCACACATCGCTATGCAAAGAAATGCAACATATTTTATGAGCAACTGGAGTGCTGAGATGAATCCTGGAGTAAACACTTTCATGTGCTGAGGTCTGAAAAGAAGAATGAAGCAAAGTGTGAGCACCTTGACAGAAAGTGTTGCTACTAGACTTGTTGATAAAGTTGCTGATATTGTTATAGGAGACATGCAGGTTGCAGTAAATTATTTCTTTGTGTATGTTGTAAATTCATAAATTGTTGGTGACATTATATAAAAATGGTATGACTTCTTAAATTCAGTTTCTGTTTTGAAATGGCAAACCTAAGCAAACCTATAAGAACCTCACGTTATATTTAAAGCAAACTGAGTTAGAATGTACTGTATGTTGTTAAATAAGTGACGTAATCTTACCAGTGCAGTGTGTTGATTTGCATCCATGTAAACGAAAGGAAAAGAGGGACAGCATGGCTCCTCTGCTATTTTAATCATCTTCTCGATATTTAAAGAAATGCAAAAGATGTAACTTTCAGCAATTACAGGCTGACATAACCTCAGCAGTGGCATGCTAGTACATTTGAACAAATAATATTTTCAGCAAAAAACACTCGTAATGCATCTCACCCTTTTCTGCAGTAAAGGTGATGTAAAGTGAAAGTAAAAGTATTGTTAACAACTCAATTTTGAGAATCCTTGGCAATAAATAGAAAATCTGCACAGTAAGAAATCTGCTAAATTAACAGCAGCAGGTGGGCGGAGACTTTACTAGCTTTTGTTTTTCCTGTGCACCTGTGCATACAGCATACTGACATCTAAAACAAAAGCCACATGTCACATTTAAGTTTTTAACTCATCATATAATCTCATCGAGGGTGTTCTTCACACACAATAAAACCTGATGAAACTTGACTAGTTGAACCTTTTTAAATGGTAATGCTTCAGTCTGAGTTTTAAAATAAACATATGACATCTAAACCATTTACACTGAGATCATCTGAAGTACAACAAAACTAAAAATGTCTGATCTTTGGTGAGAAGAGTTAAACTGCAGGAAAAGAAAACAAAGCAACATTCTGAACACGTGAAACTTCACATGTTGAACTTAATTAGAACAAATGATTAAAAAGTCAGAGGTGGGAGTGTGATATGTGTCATGTGACTGTCATAGAACAAATACAGTAAAATATTTAATTAGAAATAATTCAATTCAATTCAAATTCAGTTCAAATCCTTTATTGTCCCCAGAGGGAAATTTGATTTTGCAGCCAGAACACACACACACACACGCACACACACACACACACAGGACAGACATCACATCAAACATAAAAAAACAAAATCAAAACCAATGGCATATGTCAAAAAAGACATTCACACAAATCAAAATAATGAATGAGCTTAAAATAAGTTAAATACAATCACAGCTAAAAACAAATAGAAGAACTCTGCCACTTTAGGCCATTACTGTTAAGTAGATGAACAGCAGGAGGGACAAACGACACTTTAGGTCTCTTTGTCCCCCCAAAAGAGGCCCGAAGGTAATAAAATAAATTCATTCTGGAGAGGGTGGTTCGGGCAGTTTAATATAGAACAAGCTTTCCTCACCATGTTTGTGTTAAAAATGGCCAAAAGGCCCTCCTGCTGGGATCCAGAAACTTTGCCAGCAGCTTTCACTAAACGACCCAAACGGCTTTTATTTGCCAAACTAAGGCTCCCGAACCAAGCAATGATAGAAAAAGATAAAACCCATTCAATTACACTTTTATAAAAAAGAGACAACATTTTAGTGCAAACATTAAAAGACCTCATCTTTCTTATAAAGAATAACCTCTTATAAAACATTTTTGAGGTGATGTCAATGTGAGACTCAAAACATAATTTATTGTCAAGAACCCAAATATTTATAACTGTCTACCTCCTCGATGGCAGCTGCTTTAATAAAAATAGACGGGGGGTTTGACGGAGACTTTCTAAAATCAGTAACCATATCTTTGGTTTTGGACACATTTATATGGAGGAAGGAGTTTTCACACCAGCTCACAAAATCATCCACAACCTGCCCGTGTGCTGTCTCACCACCATCAAGAAGGCTAACGACGGCGTGTCCTCAGCTAATTTTACAATATAATTTTAGAATATAATAAATAAAATAAAGTTATTAAAGCTGCAACACTTTAAAATCCTCAGTGATCTGAACTCATCATGTATCTTAATATTTTAAATAAAAGAACAAATGATTAATTTTTGGTTTTTTTTATTATATTTTGCAAATACGAAACAAAACAGCACACAATTAAAAAGTTTATAAAAACAATTTACATTTTTCTGCTAAAACAAAGTTTGAATTTATCATAAAAATAATAATGAAAAAATATATTAAAATATTTAAACTCCATCCAGGTTTGAAAAAAATGTATGGAATCGTATAATTTCATATAATTTGTCAAAAAACATATTTTAAAAAATTAAAGCTACAATGCAGATATAACAAAGCATATTTAACTTTTATCTTTTGCTCCATTTACACATTAAAATGTAACTAAGTGCCTAAATGATGAACAATGAGCAGCTTGAGCTTTGAGCTTAAATAAAGAGGATAAATAAAATGTTGCATCATCAAAACAGAAGCTACTGAACATGTCTGATATTTGGATAACAGAGTTACAAACAGCAGTTTCATACAATGATTCTCTTTGCTGCTTCGCTTCTCTTCACAGACTAAGAACCACAGAAGAAGAACAAATGAGGTTATCTAAGACGTCTGCATGTTACTGAGTTTTCTTCAGTCTTGTGTTTTCCTGAATAAAGCAGCACAGCATGCAGCCTACATGGCAGCATTGTTATCCAGAGCTGCTCCTAATCCGACCTCAGAATAAACTGCTGCATCACCTGCTGCAGGACTCCACTTTCCTGTGAACGGAGATTATCTGAGTCACATATTTGCCTGTAAAATCATCTTTAAAACTTAAAGTGGACTTAATATAATTTTTTTATATAAAAGGAATAATAATCTATAAAATGTTTTATTGTCCTTCACCAGTTACCTGCAGACTGTTAGTTAATACATGCAACATGTCAAATAAGGAGGATTTTTAAGAGGTACAATTTTAAGATTATTTAATGAATTACATGCTGTGAATGAGTCAAATTAAACTTCAAGGAAAATAAGAAATGCAGGTAAATGCATAGAGTTTACGTACTTTTGTTTTTTTTCTTGCCTTTTCCTTTATTCTCATGGTTGATTTCAGCGTACACTGGAGTGGACTCTAAAACCAGAAACATGTTAGCAGACATGCAGCAATAATGCTAAACCTTCATTATTATTATTATTGTTTAATGCAAATGACTGACAGTATTTACAGAGAAACTGTGTAGATGATGAAGTGCAAAACAACAGTAGCAGAAAAAGAAAACAGAAAAACTTAGAACAAGAACAAGAAAAGAAAAAACCTCTAATGTTGACGTTACATGGAGCAGCATTACTGTGTTATAGGTGTGTATACACATGTGTAATAAGAAAAGTAGAAGTAGAAGAAATAATATTGATTATCATTCATGTATCTTTCTACACAGCTTGTTCCAGTTTAGGGTTACTGGGAAGCTGGAGTCTATCCAGCAACTAGCGGGCGAGAGGCAGGGTACACCCTGGACAGGTCGCCAGTCTATTGTAGGACCAACACAGAGAGACAAACAGCCACTCATGCTCACAATCACTCATAGGGAGAATTTAGAGCCAACAAGAGACCGAACATGCATGTCTTTGGACGGTGGGAGAAATGAAAGAACATTGGTATCCCCCATCCCTCCTTCTATCTTATTCTCCACGTCTTTGTTTCATTTATGTGATGAATGTGAGATGATTTTTCTATGATAATTGTTTCACCTGTTTCCATCCAGCTGATGCAGAGATTTCTGGCTTTGTCGGTTAGCTCTACTGATTTTAACCATTTCATCTTAACTGGGGATTTTAACATTCACATAGATAACATGACGGATGGTAATGTCAAGGAATTTTCTTCCATATTGGACATGTTTGGTTTATGGCAACATGTAAAAGAACCGACCCACATTCGAGGTCACATTCTGGATCTGGTTATTTCAAAGGGTGTGGAAATTTCTTCTGTAGCAATCACTGACTTGGCCTTGTCTGACCATTTTTGTATTTTGTTTGATTTACTGATCACTCAGAATGTCCAACCAACCTGCTTCTCCGTTAGGAAGAGGTACATTAATGAAAGAACAAGTGCTAAGTTTGTGGAGGCCATAGCTATGTTACCAACAACCAGTGCAGAATCAGTTGATGAACTCCTGGATAATTTCAATCTGAAAATCTTGAATGTAATGGATGCTGTTGCACCAATAAGAATCAAGAGCACTTTGATCGAACAGAAAACACCATGGAGAAACACCACTGTGGTTACCAGCCTAAAAAGAGAATGCAGAAAAACTGAGCGGAAATGGCGGAAAGATAAACTTCAAATTCACTATGAGCTGTACAAACAAAGCCTCCGTAACTATAACAATAAGCTGTGCAAGGCCAGAGAACTGCATTTATCTGAAATGATTAACAGGAACGTCAACAATTCTCGCACTCTGTTTGCTATGATTGAAAAACTTACTAATCCTCCAATACAGATAAGTCCAGAGCTCCTTTCCAATGAGAAATGCAACCAATTTGCAAACTCTTTTAGCTAAAAAATTAAAACAATCAGACAAAATATTAATTCCACACAGTCAAACAAGAAAATTAGTCTGTGTCTAAAACCTGGAAATAATTCTGATGTTATGTCGCAATTTAAAATGGTGAATTTAAAAGTCCTACAAGAAACAGTTTGGCATTTGAAATCAACAACAAGCACTCTGGACATGATTCCATCCGACTTTTTAAAAACAGTTTTTACCTCAGTAGAAAGTGATCTCCTACTGATAGTTAACAGCTCACTGGCATCAGGCATTTTTCCCAAGTCACTAAAGATCGCTGCTATTAAGCCACTCCTAAAGAAAATGACTCTAGATGCCTCTATAATGAACAACTATAGACCTGTCTCTAACTTCTCTTTTATTTCCAAGATTATTGAGAAAGTTGTATTTTACCAGCTTCATGACTTTTTAAATGAAAGTGGAAATCTTGATAAATTTCAGTCCGGTTTCCGACCTCATCACAGCACTAAAACAGCTCTGGTCAAAGTGCTAAATGACATTAGGTTGAATACTGATTCTGGTCAAGTATCAGTCCTGGTTCTGTTGGATCTCAGTGCTGCGTTTGATACTGTAGATCACAGAATCCTGTTGCACAGGCTGGAAAACTGGGTTGGACTTTCTGGAGCAGTCCTTAACTGGTTCAGGTCCTATTTAGAAGGCCGGAGTTATTTTGTTACGATCAGCAGCTATGAATCCGAGCGAGTGGCCATGACTTGTGGAGTCCCCCAGGGGTTAGTCCTTGGGCCTCTTCTGTTCAACTTGTATATGCTCCCTTTGGGTCAAATATTACAGAACTATAGCATTAATTATCAAAGTTATGCAGATGATACACAACTTTATATGTCTCTGTCACCAGATGACTGCAGTCCAATAGACTTATTGTGTCAGTGTCTGAAGCAAATAAACACCTGGATGAAGGAGAATTTCCTACAATTAAATGAAGATAAAACTGAGATTATTCTGTTTGGTAGCAAAGAGAAGAGGGTCAGTATTGGTAAACACCTGGAGACTCGAGCTCTTAAAATCACCAACCAAGTTCGTAACCTGGGAGTGTTGATAGAGTCAGATCTGATTTTCAGCAGCCACATCAAAGCTGTCACTAAGAAGCTTTTTACCAGCTCAGAAACATCAACAGAATTAAAAGTTTAGTCTCCCAGAAAGACCAAGAGAAACTCATCCATGCATTCATCTCCAGTAGGCTGGATTACTGTAATGGTGTTGTAACAGGACTTCCTAAAAAGAGCACTAAACATCTGCAGCTCATCCAGAACGCTGCTGCTAGAGTTTTAACCAGGACTAAAAGATCTGAACACATCACACCAGTTTTGAAATCTTTACACTGGCTTCCAGTCAGTCAGAGAATAGATTTTAAAACCCTTCTGCTTGTTACAAATCCCAGAACGGTTTAGGCCCAGAATACATCTGTGATATGTTCAGAGAATATAAACCTAGCAGAGCTCTTAGATCCAAAGACTCTGGTCAACTAACCAGAGTCCAGACTAAACATGGAGAAGCAGCATTTAGCTGTTATGCTGCAAACAAATGGTACAAACTGCCAATGGAGATTAAATTTTCCCAAATGTAGACATTTTTAAATCCAGGTTAAAAACATTTCTTTTCTCATGCGTCTATGCATGAAATCTGCACGGTAACTTTTTTTTAACTTATCTTGCTTTTAATCATTTTAATGTAATTTATTATTTTATTGTGATTATGTGTTGATGCCTTTTACTATTTCTAAATATCTGTAATGTCTTTGTTTTATGTAAAGCACTTTGAATTATCCTGTACATGAAATGTGCTATACAAATAAACTGCCTTGCCTAATAAAGTAACTGGCTAAAATTCTGTTTGATTTTACTTATTTTATTTGGTGTTGCCTTCAACCATTACTAACAAATAATGTAAACTAATAACTGCAGTTTCTCCCTGTGTGTCAATAACACCCAGACGGTTACTTAATAGAAGCACCAGAATAATAAACTGGAATCACAAAATGTGTAACTGCAGCTTTTTCTAAGTGAATAGATAAATATTAATGCACCATCAAGTTGATGAGCAAATGTTATCTTATTATTACCATTGTATTAAAAACCTGTTACTAATCATAAAGCAGCATTCTGAGAAGCTTGTATATTTGTCTTCTTACGTTAATTACATTTCCTATAAGAGAGGGAAGTTAATGATATGCCAGCCATTTATGTTTTAGTTGGCAAGCTTCAAGTTCTCTGTGAACAGTTTTTATCTTAAAAATGTCATCAAATAATTTCACATTTTCTTTTTTTTTTTTAACTTGTTCCGACCAACATTGTAGCAACAGAATGATGGTCTGGTGTTGTTTAAAAATTACCAAGAGTCTGGAACGAGTAAAAGTATATAATGTTTATTTACAGGAGAAGTATTGAATACAGAACTACTTGCAAGTAATGAGAGTGGTCGGCCCGACTCGCATGAAGTCAGGAGAGACTCTGGGGAGACAAGAGGAAAAACAATAGTTCTACATTTCTGTAGAAAGAATCCTCCTTCCTGAAGACCTTGGGTGGACACACAACTCCAAGAGCTGGCGTCAAAACAACCTCACATAGTTGTTTCTCCACCAGAACCAGTCTGACTAAGGGTCTGAGGAAGGAGCAGATGAAGGTCATCTTACCCTCGTAGTGAACTTTTAACAGAGCATGTACATGAAGAGAATAAACCTTAAAAGTGAAGAAAAGCATGATGAGTAAAAATGTACAATGTAAAAAGTAACAACCAGTGTAAATACAATTTATAAATGAATATAGTAAAGGAAGTAATTATAGTTGTGATTATAACATTAGGTAAATAAGTAACATTTCTTCACAACACACACACATAATGTTTCCAATGAATTATGCATTTTTTAACTTGAGTTTATTGTGGATTTGTTATTTTACTATTTCAGGAAAAAAACTAAAATTTTTTATCACAATTTAGATTATGAATCTGTTCAATTATTGTTCAGAATGTTTTCATCTTTTGTATAAAACTGTACCAATGTTATTTTCACAATCATTCAGAGTCACTGTGTTCATATTGTTGGTGCAGTTTTATTTGGAATTCTAGTGTTTTGAAATGGCGAGTTTGTCAGATTGTGTTTTATGTAGAGAACCTGTTTAGTGTTTATAAAAATGTGTCATTTTGAATTGTGTTTTTGTGTCATTGTTATTCATTGTTCACATGTGTTCAATAAATGTTAATTAAAATGTTCAAATGTTCAATAAAAACATTAAAATATCCATTCAGTGTTGTTCACTCACCAGTAGGTGGCAGTATTGAGACAAATGTTGGTAATTGTGTCACTCAACTGTAAAAGAGAATCAACTGATGTTTTCAAGCTGTTTGCAAACACTGCAGCTGCAACATTACAATGTTTGACTAAATGAATAACACTATAAATGCATAAAATTTTTATTTTAACATATGCCATAAATTATAATGATTTCTTTTGAGACATGAGATGCAGAATTGGAGAACTTCTGGTGTAAAACGGTAGGTTGAAGTGCAGTTTAGTCCATTATTTACTTGATGTGATGACTTCAAAAACCACCAAATAAAAGTCACCAAGAGGCTGAAGTTGGGCCTTTCCTCTTTGTCCGACGCGCACATAAAAAATCCGCTGAGATCCAAAATGATACGTTTTATAACTTTATTGAAAAAGAATAAATTTAACTTAATACAATGTATACTAACTTAATCCAAAGGCAAAGAAATAAATCACAGCGATTAACTAAGGTGGCGGTCAACAAAGAATACGGCGACCCACACACCCTCTCTCTACCAGACCACAAACACACACACATCACAGGCGTCTTAATTAAACTAGAGAACCACCGCCCATAACCATGTGACCAACCCAAACGATAATCACTGTAATAAACTAATACAAAACAATCCAATAAACAGAAAAATACAACATTTAACATTCCTAACATTTATGGCTCCCACACCTGATAATAGCAGTTATATTTTATAATAGATTTAAGCCAAATGTATTAAGCAACAGGATAACAGCACAGAAATAGTTAATAATAAACTGCAACCTGTAAGTTGATGATAACATGATGATGAGCTTCTGCAGCTGATGCGACGTCATAATCAGTGACAAAACCTCCTTTATCCATTTTACATCAGCAAGAAACCTTCTAACTCCATGTAAGCTTGATTTGGGTAAAATATTAATAAAGTAATGACACAATCAAATATATGACGATAATGTAAAACACAATACTAAGTTTAATGACATTATGTCCAATTACTACAAAACCATAAAGTTTTAATCATTTCTTGAAAAATAACAGTTTTGGACACAGGAGGTTTGCGCCAGACAGCAGCAATATGACGATCGTAAGGAACAGCATGTTTGATGACACAAATATTGAGATATTTGTCAGGAAGAAGACATTTTTATTTTTCCATAGTTTTGTGAAGAGATGAAGTGAATGAAGTAAAACCTACAGTCATGAATTCCATGTTGCTTTGTAGTGATGGAAGAGAGAGTAGTTTATTTAAAGAATGGGTTTATATTTAATCTGGTGAAGAATAGAATGGATTCTTTTTTATTTATTTTGCACTATATGAGAGATAAACTGAAATATTGTCCATGTTTTTGATTGACTGATTGATTTTTATTTCGAACAACAAAATAACACAAATTATTCAGAGTAAATAAAAAAGTAATAGTTGCTATAGAGTCTGAAAAGGAGCAGGATGAAGTTTAAAAACTTATTTATTCCTGCCCCCCTTTTATAATCATAATTTTATTTTAATTTTTTGGGGAAAAAATAGATAAAGAATGAATATAAACATGTATATGGGGGTATTTTCTTTAATCAAGAGCATACTTGTTTGCTTTGACAGCAATCAATGACTGTTCATTCATTACAAGAGTTCTCTGCAACCCTTAAATATACAACTCCACATATACTCCACAAACAATGTCCAAACAATCTGATTTGTGTTCACCAACCATCACATACTGTTGCCTTTTAGTTAAATAGCTCTGAATCCATTTCAGCACAACCCCTCGTATCCCATACCACTCCAATTTATTAATGAAAATACCATGGACAAAATAACCCTGCTGCTAATAGTTTCTGATCTATACAGTTAGTAATTTCCTCTATTAAATGCATTATCGCCAAAGATGTTGATCTGTTGTTTCTAAATTGAGTCTGATAAGATATTATGTTTGTTATTAAATCTATCCAGTCTTTTTATAAATAATGACAATGAAACAGGCTTGTAATTTTTTAAATTTGTGTTTGTCTCCTGTTTTGAACAATGGTATAACTTTTATAATTTTCATTTTACTTTGAAATGTTCCTGTTTGAAATGATGAATTACAGATATGTGTTAATGGTTTAGAAATTCCCAGAATAACCTTTTTGAGTATTGCCATGTCAGTTTTATTCCAGTCTGTTGATGTCTTATTTTTGCATTTACTTACTGTATTATCTCATTTTCTCCAGCTTTACATATAAACAATGAGCTAACGTTTCTTGTTATTGGTTCTTCATCATCATCTTCAGGCACCATTTTCATTCTTTTCTCTTGCCAGTTTTGGTCCAACGTTAACAAAAAACTCACTGAAGCTATTGGTTTTATCATTTATGTTGGTAATTTTTTGCCATTACCAATAAAATAATTGGATGATGATATTTCCTTAGACCCATAGTTAATAATTCCATTTAATATTTTCCAAATCTCTTTAATATTGTTTCTATTTCCCTCTAATACTTTACAATAATAACTTTTCTTACATGTTCTCATTATGGTGGTTAATTTATTTTTATACTTCTTATATTTTACTTTTGCTTTCATTGTTCTACATTGTAAACATTTTCTGTAAAAACTATTTTTCTTCTTGATGGCATTTTTTTATCCTTTTGTAATCCATGGACAATGATTATGTTTATATTTACTTCTAAATTGTCTTATATTTATCATGTAAAAATGTTAAAATTCTTAAGAATTTGTCATATGCTCTATCAACATCTGCTTCTTCCAATATAGTTTCCAGTTACATGTTAAGAGCTCATTTTAAATGCATTATTGTCTCTTCTGTCCTCACCCGCTTATACTTTAACATATTATCCCTTTTGTCCTTGTTACAGTTATAATAAATGGCAAAAACTGGCAAATGATCACTGATTTCATTGATCAGTAATCCACTCACAGTTTTGTTGTGCATTTCATTTGTGAATATATTATCGATTAGTGTAGCACTTTGTGATGTAATTCTGCTAGGTCTTGTTATTTTGGGCTACAGGCCTATGCTATACATTGTATTGATAAACTCTTCTGTCATATTATGCTTATTTGGATTTAGTAAATCTATGTTAAAGTCACTACAAATAAATATAGTTTTGTTGCATGAATTCCTAAACTTTTCATCCATCCATTCTTTGAGAATCTCATTTCTGGAACCTGGTGTTGTATATATACATCTCAAAATAACATTTTTCCTATTTTCCTGACATATTTCTATTGTTATAACTTCCAATATAATATTAATAACTGTTGTCATTCTTTCTACCAGCTTATAAACATATGTCTTGTCCACATAAAAGGCCACTCCCCCTCCTTGCTTGTTTTTTCTGTTAATAAAGATCAAATCATATCCATCTAATTCGGAGTCTGTTCCCTTATCTGGTTTCATCCCAGTCTCTGTAACTGCAATGATACTGAAGGCACTGCTGGCTTTTAGGCTGGGCCATTTTTTTAGGCTACTAATAGTTCTAATTATAAAAGGTATGATACCTGTTGGTACACTAATCTTAGATCAACCATTTAGTCATGATTGATTCTTGGCTGGACTAATTATAGCCGAGCACTGATGCCCCCTCCCTCTTGGGCCACGGTTGTCATGTCAGTCAATTTGTTTTAAAAGTTCTCTATAAATAAAGTTGGATTGGATTCCTGATGTTAGAAAGTTAAATTAAGTAGATAATGTTTTGTGTGTTATTTTCTTAATGACTCCAGGCTGATGTTAACGTCCTCCTCTCACCGTTTTGAACATACATAAGATAACAAGACAAGTAACATTTAAATAAAGATATTCAACCATTTATTTATTCACCCATCTTTATTAACAATCAACTAAATTTTAAAAAGAAATAAAACCAGAAAAAAAGGCTAAATAATATCCACACAATAGCATTCTTAGCAATCTTGCTCATCACACTTTAAAGCGTACACCATCATTGTTCAGTCCTTGAAAGACATTCAGGGAAACACACACACAACATAACACCACCAACCTCTGACAGGGAGGAAAAACACCACATAACATCCAACATATGACTTGGTTATAGTACACTTGCATATTAAATGAGCAGAGTACTACATACTTACACAGCTGAGCACATTGAAATGTTATCAAAGCCAGTTAACTCTATTAAACCCATTTTAATACTGACAGTAAATATTTCAGTTATTTAATGTTTAACCTGTAAAATACAACAAGGGTCAATTTGTTTTTCTTCAATCCATGGTCACATTATTAAAAATCTTTTCATAATTTTGTTTTAATCTGCTACTATGTATTATGTTGCAGACGAGGTATAAGATGGACATGGCTGTTAAACTTTGTACATGGTTTTAGTTTTTTTACATTTTGGCTACAAAAAGCATAAATGAGAATAAATCCAGATCATGTAATATTTTAAAGAAATATGACACAAAACTGGACAAATGACTGTCTGATGGACTCTTGAACATCTAGAACAGTTGCTAACACGTTTAAACAAGAATATTGTTTCTGCTTGTTGTCCACAAGTCTCTTCTTTTGGTGGTAATAATCTTCTTTTCATGGACCTAAAACACAGATAAAGAAAACATTTTAAAGAAAAAAAGAAAATGAAAATGGACAAATGGTGAGATTTTTAAGTTAAATGGTAAATATGAGGTGATGACTGTTAAACTACGATGAGGGACAAAGAGACATCAGAAGCTGATTCATTCACAGTAAATGAACTAGTTGGTCAAATATCTCATCCAAGTTAAAGACAAAGAAAATGTTTTATTTTAATATAAAACTACATTTTCCTTTGATAAATTTCATGTAAATATCTAAACCTAAAACTTCAACAGCTGTAGTAAGATTGAAGAGGTCCATAGTTACTTCTATAAAATGATGAAGAAACTTCATTATAAATATATAAATGCAGTTATTTTACTGCTACTCATCCAGAAGTTGTCATGTTTACATTAGTACCTGTTGCTGATTCAGGATGCACATTAATGTAGTCAGAGCTCTCGTGTCTCCCTGTAACAATGATGGTTTCAGTGTATTCAGTAACACACACTTTATCTTTCAATTAGACTCTGATATTTGTAGTAACATAAACAAAAATGATTTTGTAAAATATTTTATGTACTTACTGCTCTTATCACGACCTTTAAGGTTAAGATGAGATGTGACGTTGCTGTATTCATCTGCTGGTGTGTCTAAAATAAATATTTACATACATTTAGGGCGAGTCATGCTTCCCTACATTATATGGTCTTCTGACAGCTCCACATGAATCAGGTTTATACTGTACCACTTCCAGTGTTTCCACAACCTCTGAATGATTCGTAGACAGCAGCATCACCTGCATGTCAGAGAAAATAAAGAAAATCAGATTTGTGACAAGTTACCACTTTATTACTGTTGTGAAAAGCTAAATGAATAGTGATGTTTAATATGTTTAGTTCGCTGAGTATGAATTTGCCTGTATTTCATGATTAGTGCTGTTAAAACTCTGACATGCATATGAATCGTTTAGTTTCTAAGAGCAATGACAGTGTTTTATTTTGAAGTGCTTTATTTTGAAATAACAAAGTGACAGTTTTAAAATGGAAGGACACAGTTTTGCCAACTTAGTGACTTTGTCGCTATACTGAGCAGTGTTCAGACTTTTATTTTTAAAAAAGCGACAAATCTAGCGTCTGGAAACTTTTGGAGACTGATGTGAATGAACGTAGTTTATTCTTCTCAGTGAGGAGTGGGTGCTGCGCAGACTCCTCCCCCGTCCAAAAGCACTCAGAAGAGGCTTGGTCCTCACGCAGCAGCAGCTGCATTCAGAGCAGCAGATGTTCAATGTTTCATGATTAAACTGAAATGTTCAGTTTCTGCTGCTGGATGATCCACGCTGGCTTACTGTCAGATAGTTCATTCATTCATTATCTACCACGTAGTCCGTTAAAGGTTGCGGGTAAGCTGAAGACTTTCCCAGCATCTTAGCAGGTGAGAGGCAGGATACACCCTGGACATGTCTCCAGTCCATCGCAGGGCCAACACAGAATGAGACAAACAGAGAAGCCGGAGAACTTGTCTCTACAGAGAAAGGCCACCAGGTTTCAACCTCCCCCAGCCAAGGCTCCAACCAGCAACCTTCTTGCTGTGAGGCTGTGGTACTAACCACCACCACACCACCGTGCAGCCCGTCATAGTAATGTCTATTAATGAAGAGTATGGACAATAACATTTAAAAAGTTAAGTGTTGTGACATGTTGCAGGCTCCTAATTTAAAAACAAACTATCCTTAATAAAATTAAACTGAAAACCAAAGAAAATATTGACCGAAGAATTTATTTTATTTTATTTATTCATTTATTATTTTGTTGCTTATTCTACATTTTTAGGTTGTCTTTTTGTCAGTTTTTGCCTTTCCCACGACATCCCTCTACACGGCAGCCTCCCTTACAACAAGCCTGTTATGTACAAGGCTAATTATGCAAATTAGACAATGACGTCATTTAGTGACTTTTTGAACAGCCAATAGCTACTTTTCTTACTGAAGAGTTGGAAACTGTGGAAGGACAAACTGTTCTGAGTTAAACTAGATGTGATGCGTTTGTCGTTCGTGTTAACTTCAACTTTAAAGTAAAAGTTTAATAGCATCCGTTTTGCCTGATTTATGAAGCTCCAGCTACGTAACAATTACAAACTGAGACATTATTTGTAGGACTGACCATGAAGGAGAGAGGAATAAACCTGAGTTTCATTCTCGTTGACTGACTGTTGTGTAGCAGAGACTCGGTCGATGTTCAGAATCTGATTAGACCTGAGAAATAAAAATAAATAATGTTCATTTAATAAGAATCATATCATTTAAACAGTCGTTATATTTAATGTGAGCCATGTACCAACCTGTTACAACATGCATCTGTAAAAAATAAAAAAGAGATGAAAATGAGTTCTTGTATAATTAATCTGTTTAACCATGTTAGAATAGTTAGTCATTTTCAGTAAATCAGTTTCTACCATTTTCAATAAGTGACAGAAGGTCTCACCTTTTTTTCTGCAGCAACACAACAGCAGCACAAAGACAATGTGCTGCTGTTGTGTTGTGTTCGTATGGGGTGGTATTTTTAATGTGCTCTTGATTTCTTACACAAGTTTGATGAATAATGGTGAAAGTGTGGTGTCTAATTATTAGCATCATGTAGGCAGTATAATCATGTTTAGATGTACTAAACACATTTAGGAATTAGGGTTTGTTTCTGTAAGTATCATATGGATCCAGCAAACTCCACAACCTTTAGAGTAGGCAGTACCACATGAACTTGGTCAACTAAATGAACCCTATAGGGTACAGCATCACATGATTTCATATACAAGTCTCAGGGGTTCCACATGTTAGCTTAGGACTGTTCTTTGTCTGTGAACCTATATAAGGCCAGTGGTACCCATAGTCCAGGGGATTTCTCTACAACTGGCCCAGAGACCTCACAGATGCTGCAGATCTGTTTAAGATGTCACTTTTCTTAATAAACCTTTTTGTATTTTACATCAAGCTGCTGTCTAGAGCTCTTTTTACCACTAAACTATTGTTCCACATCATCTGCTTCAAGTAATTCACAAGAAAAGTGAGACAGAAATGTTTATGAAGTTCAGCAGGAAAGTCATCAGGTCCAGGTGATTTATTGTTGGACGTGTGGAAAAGGGCTTTATGGAGATCTGCTGATGTTAAAGGTGTTTCAAGCACATCTGCTGTTTCTCTAAACATCTGAGGTAGATTAAGATTTAAGAAAGATTATATTTCCTCTTGGGTTGGATCTTCTTCTGATTAATGTAATTTTATATAAAATGTACAAAATGTATTATTATAATGTATAATGTATTATTTCATTTAAAGAGGATCGTTTACAATTTTACCTGCTGAGTTTTTATTACAGATTTTATTATTTGGTGTTTTTTTACTAAATATTTTTCTGGTTTATTTCTGTATTAAACGTTTTGATATTTCATTTGTTGGGTGAAAATTGTGTTTTTTTATGAATAATTTCTTGGAGTTTATCGTCTCAGTGTTCAGTAATTTATTCATTTGTATTTATAGATAAACTGTCTGACTGTTTATCTTTTGCTCTAACCAGGGATGGATGTATTGATACTCTGGAGTTGATATTTAGATATCAGCCAGTCAAAATATCAGATTCAATACTTTTTGAATAAGTTCCCAGTTTTCTTTCATTAGGGTGGCAGCACTTCCATAGATTTCTTTCAAGTATGTTGATGTTCTTGAGTTTTCTTTATATTTCACACTGCTTACAATTAAAAAAATTAAGGTCTCACCCTTGGACCGTTTGCAGAGACACAACAAGAGCAGGAAAATCAATAATATGATTCCAATAACTGATCCAACCATCAACAGCACAGGAAATGAAGAGCTTTCAGGTCTGGACACAGCTGGAAACACAACAGAAAGTAATAATGTTATTTATATGAAGGGTTTAGAACATAATTCTCTCAGTGTTTCCAGAAAAATAAATGTGATTTCAAGCTTGAACACAATGAAAAAAATCCAGATTTACAGTAAAAACTCATCAACAAACTTTTTGTTTCTCCTGCTTTGAGCAGAAAAATGATTTACAAAGTAAAATGTATGATAATTTAATCCTGCTCACCTGTAACTGACATCCAGCTCTGTTGTGACGTCTTTCCTGCATGTTGACACTTGTAGAAACCTTCGTCTGACTGTGACACTGCAGAGATGTTCAGCTCCTCTCTGCCATCATGTTGGAGAAGTTTGTCATTGTGATAGAAAGAAACACTTGAAAGTGTGTTTTGTTCTCTCAGTCTGCAGCTCAGACTGACAGAAGCTCCCTCAGTCACAGGATGGACGGGGCTCACCAGGATGACGCCATCATCATCATCTGTAAAGAAAAGTCAGTGGATATTAAGTTCAGTCAGAGATCTGCTGGTAGAGAGATTCAGAAAAAGCTGATTTATAGAGAAGTAAATAAACTCTTTATCATTAAACACAGACATCTGTTCATGTGTATTTAAAAACATACACATGTCCTGTATATACATATATACACACATACATGTTTACACAGATCTAGACATGGTGTGGCAGTGGTTCAGTCTAGTTCTGAGTGTGGTCTGTCCAGGGCAGGTGGTGGTGGAAGTATTGTAAAGCCTGAAAGCAGCAGGCAGGAATGAAGAAGAAATATTTATTGTTCTATAGTTTTGTGAAGAGATGAAGTGAATGAAGTAAAACCTACAGTCAAGAGTTTGATGTTGCTTTGTGGTGATGGAAGAGAGAGTAGTTTATTTAAAGAATGGATTTATATTTAATCTGCTGAACACAGAAGGAATTAATCTAGCAATAATAAACACAAAATCATAGGATGTAATCACGAGACAAACACTGAAAATCCATTTTTATATGGAAATGACATTAATGATAAGTGAAACTTAAAAATGAAAACAAAGCATCATAACATACTCTGTACAGTGATGTTGACTGTGTTGCTGAACTCTCCTGATCCAGACTCACACCAGTAAACTCCACTGTGGTTCATGTTCATGTTACATGAGGATCCAGTCATTCTCCCCCAGGAGGAGCAGCGTGACAGATGATGTGTTTCTGTAAAGCTCATCACTCTCCACTCAGCAGAGTTTCCTCCACAGTTCAGTGAAACAGAATCAGATGTGAAGTGTTGAACTCTGTCAGGATTCACTGTGAGAGACGCTGCTGGATGAACATCTGAAAAACAAACATGTAATGAGATTTCTATAAAACACATTAAAATATAAAAATGCCTCATTGCAAATATTCCTTTAGTTTATATTTTATTTATTTCTGTAGATCAGAGCTCACATGTCTACAAGATTATCAAACTGGGATTTTATGAACATTTTTTAATATGTTTTAAATGATAAGCTGTGTACATCTAAACACTTTGGTTTTAAAGATAGTTTCAGTCACAGAGAAAAATATTAGAATGAAAGTGAGCTCTGCAATATTATTACAATGACAATAAAGTGTTGAATCTGAAAACATAACTGATCCTCACTGAGAGGACAGAAACACACTGACCTGCAGACCAGAGAAACTTTACTTCACTGTAATCAGTGTGATACTCTGGGTCTCCTCTTCCAGCTCTACACACATATCCTGCTGTGTGTGTTTGTCCATGAATGATGTAGGAATCATGTTCAGTCCCAGCAGTGCTACCAGGCAGCAGATCATAACTGTAGCTGTTGGATAACAGATCAGGAACAGCTTTATACCAGTAGAACCTCCATCCTGCAGGCGGAGGTTTAATCTCACATCTCAGAGTTACTGAGGATCCAGGACTCAGCCATGATGGAGACACAGAGAGGACAGGCCGGGGTTTATCTGCTGGAGAGAGATTTTATCTGAATGAAAACATGTTGGATCTTGTTGACTCTTAACTCTGAATAACATTTCTCTACTAATGTTATCAATTTTATATTTAAATTTTTATATGTATTTAAAACATCTACATTTGTTCAGATAAACTGTTCAGTTAAAATGCAAATAAAGGAGCTCGTCTCAATGTCCAAGGAGAACAAATGTTATTCTATTCTATTCTATTCTATTCTATTCTACAGTAATTTAGCAGACGCTGTTTCCAAAGTAGCTTACATTTGAGAGTAAGAACAGCACAGGTAAGAATTCAAACATGATGGGATGTTATAATTAAGTGGTCGTCAGCTGCTGTCAGTCCAGGTGATGTCATGTAGAGCTAGAGCCAGTGTATATAATTTATTTATTTATTTATGTTTAAGTTTTTTGTTGTTTTTGTAAGTCATTTCTTTTATATAAAAGATCACGATTTGATTGAACAATATCACCTTATATTTATAAGTTCTTATATTTGAGTCATTTTTTCGTCAAAATATGTTTAAATCTGTAAGAAATTACTCAAATGTCAAAAAGTTTGTTCTCCTTCATTTGGATATTGAGATGTTTGATTTTGGGTTTTTGCTCCACCAAGGACTAAAATTATAACAGTAATAAAATAATAGAATAAATTTAATTGTTCTCATGAGATCCAGCTTTGTCCTAAAGAAACACTGTTAGATATCAGGTAAGATATACAAGGAGCTGATTTAACAAAATATAATAATTAGGGCTGTCAAAAATAATGCGTTAAAGGCGTTAATTAATTTATGTAATTAACTGCGTTAAAACTGTTATCGCCATTAACACATGCATGACATGACAAGCCCCATACATCCATCATTTCTCTGTTATGATGGTGGGACGTGGAAACGAAGGATGGAAGAGATCAGCCGGGTGGCTGTATGGATGGACTTGAGAATAAACACAGGCATCCCTAATTCATATACTGCACACATATGCTTGCATGTACACACACACACACACAGGCTGAGTATTAATCAAAGCTTAATATTCTATAAAGACCAACATTTACAGACAACTATCAGCCACCAGTCCATAGCTTTTCTCTCTCCTGCTCTCATTAAAAGACTGAATACAAAGTTCACAGCAGGACTCTATTATTCATATGATGATATGATTTTATGTTAATCTGGAACTACATGATTGTGTCATTTTGTTGGTAAATAATTAAAATGCCAGTTTACCATAAATATAATACGTTAAAATTAATATTTGCTGCAACAGTAAAAAAAAAAAGTGGTCAACAGCAGCTTCACCTGATGTGATTCTACTAACAGAAAATGAAAAAGTTGACTCAACTTACACAGACAGGAGACTGTCAATCTTTAAAAGGGGTTCGCAAACTTTATCATGCAACAGCCCACATGTAGAGGTATGTTTGGTCCAGAAGGACCCACCTCAAAAAAGTCAAGTGTCTTTTAGTCTACTAGTCCGTGCTCTGTGTGACCTGTGGAGCCGTCCCGAGGGTAAGAGCTCAAACAGGTGGTAACCGGGGTTTATTGTTTATTGTTTTATTTGGATCCCCATTAGCTGCAGCAGCTTCTTGTTGCTGTAATTAACCATCTGCTTAAAAGTCTGTAAATTAAGTAAAAATTAGGGCTGTCAAAATTAACACATTAACGGTGGTAACTAATTTATTTAAATAATTTTGTTAATTTTTTAATGCGATTATTTGAGTTTGAGTAATAATTTGAATTATTTCAGAGTCCTAATAAAATCTAAATGTAGACAAACTGAATCTGATTCCAGGTCACATTCGACTGAAACTGATGTTGGAAAAAAAAAACAAAAACATTTAAAGATCAGATTCACATTTAAATAAAATGTATTCTATAATACATCCATGCTCGGTACCCGCTTTCAGCTCCTTTGAGTGTACTGTTTTCACTCTCCCTGGACCGACCCCCACCACCGTCGCCACAATATATCGCCCCCCAAAGCCGCATAAGGACTTTCTGGATAATTTCACCACGCTACTCACTCAGCTTTCCACTCTCTCCCCAAACATAATGCTCCTGGGGGATTTCAACATTCATGTTGACAATATCAATCTTCCCCTCACTCGGGATTTCCTCTCATGCCTGGACAGTTTTGGACTACAACAACACATCCACTTCCCAACACACACAAAAGGACACACTCTGGACTTACTCATCTGCTCTGGCATCTCTCCCTCCAACCTCTCATCCACTGTTGTCCTTGAAACCGATCATTTACTGCTCACTTTTGACACTGCCCTCACTCTTACTTCTGTAAAATCCCCTCGCCTCATTTCATTTAGGAATGTAAAGGACATTAATATCGACACACTCTGTTCAAAAGTTGACAGCATCTCTCTCCCGGACAATCTTCATGACCCCAACGCACTACTTGAGCATTACAACAATAGCCTGATCACCATTCTAAACTCTCTTGCCCCCCTCAAAACCCGAACTGTCTCCTTTGCATCCTCTGCCCCCTGGTACACTCCTGAACTCCGGTCTTTAAAAGCCAAAGGACGTCAACTGGAACGGCTGTATAAGAAAACTGGACTTACCATTCACAAAGAACTGTACATGACTCACATAACTCTCTATAAGGACTCCATTTCAAAAAGGAAATCTGTTTATTACTCTGGACTCATCTCATTGAATGAAGAAAATTCTAAAACCCTTTTCTCTCTTCTGCACAACATTTTTCAACCCCCCCCCCCCCCCCCCCCCACACTCTCTGCCGCCCCATCTCTACTCCACTGACACTTGAAATTCTCTGTTGTTATTCTTCACCCAGAAAATCTCCAACATCCACCAACACCTCTGCTCCAACTCTGTGTCTCCTCACACACCTGACCCAGTCATGCAGACTGTACCTTTTTCTCATTTTCTACTCCCTCATCCATCTGAGATTACCGGCCTCATCCAAAAATCAAAGCCCTCTACGTGCCACCTTGATCCCATGCCCACACTTCTTGTCAAATCCTCACTCCCCTCTCTGCTTCCCCTCATAACTGCCATTATTCACTCCTCCCTTTCTACTGGTGTTGTTCCATCTTCCTTCAAAACTGCTTCAATCACCCCCATTCTGAAAAAATCTGGGTCAGATCCCAATGACTTCAATAACCTCCGTCCTATCTCCAATCTGCCCTTTCTGTCTAAGATCCTGGAAAAAACAGTCGCTTCTCAACTTCATTACCATTTATCCAACAATAATCTCTATGAGCCTTTTCAATCTGGTTTTCGCCCCCGTCACAGCACAGAAACAGCCCTTATTAAAATTACCAATGACCTTCTCCTTGCAGCTGACTCTAGTTTTCTCTCCATTCTCATCCTCCTTGACTTAAGTGCTGCTTTTGACACCATATCCCATTCCATCCTCCTCAGCAGACTCTCCTCACTTGGTGTCACCTCTACTCCCCTTCTTTGGTTTCAGTCTTATCTCAGTGGCCGCTCTCAGTTCATCAAACTCAAATCTTTCACTTCTGATCCCTCCCCAGTCTCCACAGGTGTGCCCCAAGGTTCTGTCCTGGGGCCTCTTCTATTCATCACCTATCTCCTCCCCCTTGGTCTCATCTTCCGTAAATTCAATATCTATTTCCACTGTTACGCGGATGACACCCAGCTCTACCTGTCCTGTAAACCAAATTCCACGCTCCCACCTACCTCCCTCTCTGCCTATCTCCTGGAAATAAAATCCTGGTTCACCACCAACTTCCTAAAACTGAACAGTAATAAAACTGAAATTCTCCTCATTGGTACCAAATCCACCCTTTCCAAAGTTAATAGTTTCTCCCTCACCATCAACAGCGCCTCAGTTTCCCCCTCCCCTCAGGTCAAGAGTCTGGGTGTCATCCTCGACAGCACCTTATCATTCACCTCACACATCAATAACATCACCCGCTCAGCCTATTTCCATCTGCGCAATATCAACCGTCTTCGCCCCTCCCTCACCCCCCACACCACCTCTATCCTGGTGCACAGCCTTGTCACCTCCCGCCTGGATTACTGCAACTCTCTCCTCTTTGGCCTCCCACAAAAATCCATTCATAAACTCCAAATGGTTCAGAATTCTGCTGCCCGCATCATCACCCGAACTCCTTCCTTTCATCACATCACTCCCATCCTGCAAGAACTCCACTGGCTTCCCATCAAGTACAGGATAGAATACAAGAACCTCCTCCATACATACAAATCCATACATAAACTCTCACCCCCTTACCTCTCAGATCTTCTCCACATAGTCACCCCTTCCAGATGTCTTCGCTCCTCCTCTTCTATCCATCTCTCTGTCCCTCCTGCCCGTCTCAGCACCATGGGGAGCAGAGCTTTCAGTCGCTCTGCTCCCCAGCTCTGGAACGCACTTCCTCCTCACCTCCGCAATACCGATTCTCTCCTCATCTTCATTTCCAAACTCAAAACTCATCTTTTCAGAACAGCATACTCTCTGTAACATTATTTTCAATCACATCCTCGCCACTCTGCCCTTTATGTTTAGATTTTTAGATTGTGTTGTATATGTGTGCCTCTCCTGTACTTTTAATGTTTTATTATTTGTTTGTACAGCGTCCTTGGGTGCCCTGAAAGGCGCTTTAAATAAAATGTATTATTATTATTATTATTATTCATACGGATTGTAGTGATTATTTAATTGTCATGGTTCATGTTTCTTCCAGGTCTCTAGTGATTGCTTCCTTAATCAGGTTCATTTGTTCCACCTGGGCTTCCCTGATTGCTCCCTATCCTCACCTGTACTCAGCTTTACTTAAACTCTCTCCAGTCTCTCCTTCCCTGCAGGTTATCGACAGTCTTGTGACAAATTGAGGTCCTTTGTGTCTTTTCTATGTGACAGTTTGCTTGTTAATCTGGACAGAACACACAGCAAACATGACTGACCTGATACTGACAGTCTGATGGCTTCACTCCACTTTGTTGAAGAATATGAGTCATCTCTGCGTTCACACTGACACTGGTAGTCTCCACTGCTGAGCTCAGAAACAGTGAAAGTAAACTGTTTACTGGAAATCTGCGGTATAACTGACCCAAGATGTCTCCATACACACATCCACTCAGTGGTTTCTCCTCCCTGGATCTCACATGTCAGAGTGATTTTCTCTCCACTGAAAATCTGAGGCCAGTCAGGTTGTCGTGTTACAACAACCTGGTTGGAAACTGTTTCCATAGATATGAACAGAAAAACACAAACAGAAATATCATCACAAAATATTACATGTAACTTTCATATAAAATAATTATTTTTTATATAAAATAATAGAACTCACAGATTATATTAATACTGGCATCATGACTCATATCAGAGTAATAGGCTGGATCTCCTCTCTCTCCTCTACACCTGGGGTCTCATTTATAACCGTTGCGTACGCACAAAATGGGGCCTGAAACTGGCGTACGCCTCTTTTCACGCAAAGGTTGTGATTTATAAAAAACAAACTTGACGTGAAAATGTGCGGTCTTTCACGGCAGCTCTGACCCATGCGTACGCTGGTTTTGGAGGCTGGGGGAATTGGCGACACAGATGGAGAGGTGGGGAATTAACAACACACTGCATCCAGAGTCCTCTTGTGGCAGCGTGGGGTCCTGTCACCATGTCTCCAATTAATTTTGCGCTCTGGCTGTATGACCGCAGATGTGATTTCGGCTCACTGGTCAGCGTGCATGACTTCAACCCGGCAAGAGTTCATAACCCGTCTCCGCTGTCTATGCGTCCTGCTACACTCTTCCACATCCAATTTCTCTATATTGCAGGAGAACAGGCCGACATTAAAAGGCAATTTGCAGCAATGTCCGGTTTTCCTAATGTAATCGGCGCAATTGACTGCACTCATATTGCTATAAGGGCCCCATATGTCGATGAATTCATGTATGTCAATAGGAAGCATGTGCATACTATCAAATGTAGTTGCACGATGGCCTGGCTCTACACATGACTCTTACATCCTAGCGCAAAGCAGTGTAGAGAAGAGACTGCAGGCAGGCGCTGTATGTGATGGCTGGCTTCTTGGTAAGACAATAACTTTATATTGACAACCAGCTTAGCCAGATGCAGACCACTGATGCACTGTTTCATTGAAATGCAGGGGACAGTGGCTACCCCCTCCGGCGCTGGCTCCTGACCCCCTTCCCAAACCCCCAGAGCGCAGAGGAGACCCTGTTCAATACCGCTCACTCCCGTGCGCGCTCAACTGTAGAGCGCGCCATCGGCCTTTTAAAATGCCGGTGGCGGTGTCTGGATGCGTCAGGGGGTAGATTATTGTACCATCCCCAAAAGGTGCGCAGGATCGTGAGGGCGTGTGGCGTGCTGCACAACCTGGCACTGAGGCACGGCATCCAACTACCTCCTGGCCTCCCCCCTCCTCGGAATGCCGACCCTCACCCACAGCCCCCTCCCAGACACAGGGAGTTCCAAAACGGGGCACGGCTCCGTGAGGAGGTCATGCAGCGATTAAGCAGACAATAAGGTTCACTTTTTCACAAGCTCTTTTAATGTGTTTGCAATGTCGAACATAATGTCACACAAATTATGCAGTGTTGTTCTGATTTCCTTCAGTTCATTGATGGTTTCTTTTTGATCTCGCCATGGTCCGCTCTGTCCCGCTCACAGAGTTAACTGAGGTAACTATGTGTTGCCACTCACGACACTTACTCTTATTTGTCACGCCACTACTGTGGCTACCAAACAAAATAATTTTTCGACTCTCCACCTCACTCACTAATGCATCGATTTCTGCCTCTGTGAAGTTGCGTTTTTTGGTTCGCTTCCCTGCGGTTGCCGTTGTTCATGGATCACAACATGGATCAGCTGGCTCATTTTAATACACGCTGAGGTACTTTGCATTGACCATTTATGGTGGAAAGTGGGTGTGTAGTGGGCGGAACATGAGCCAAATTCACCTGCGCAAACTTCAAGGACGAGTGTGATTTATAAAGGGGAAATTGCTTGCACCTGTGCGTACGCACGGTTTTATAAATCAGAATATTTTATGGCGTACGCCAACTTCCGGTTTTGGGCGTAAGTACACTTTTAGTAAGAATCCTACGCACAGTTTTATAAATGAGACCCCTGTAGATTCCTCCCTGTGACACACTGATGGTTCTGTTTTGTTCATCATTTGTTTTAAAGTCAAATTGAGAAGTGTGTGAGGTTTGTCTGAACCACTGGTATTTCCATCCAGCAGAGTTGTCCACAGAGCAGCTCAGTGTCACGCTGCCTCCTACTGATATGGTTGTTGTTCCTGCTGTCACTTCTGCTCTGGGTTTATCTGCTGTATCGTCCAAAAACACAAACAATTTGCAAAGACATAAAACAGAAAATATTAAAAATGTCCAGTTTACATGAATCAACAAAACATGACAGAAATGTGCCACTTTCATTAAAAACCATTTTTAAATCATGTTTGGTCCTCAAGTTTCATGATTTCCTAACAAAATGTACAAATACACTTACATTTAAAGTTCATGTAAAGAAAGATGTGCATATGTACAGCTTAAAAAATGTTAGTCACAGTAAAATTAGTCATGTTGAAAGAACAGAGGACTTACCCCGAACATTTAAAAAGATCTTTTTACTGCACTTTGAATAACGTGAAGTCTTCAGACGACCACAGCACTGGTATTCATCTTTATAACGTTTATGTAAAGGTTTTAATGTGTAGCGTGAATTTGAGTTGTAGGGAATGAATTTGTCACCATCCTTGAGGATTGTGTATTCCCAGTCAGTGTTTGTTCCTTCCTTCATGTCACATATGAAGGTAACAGACTCTCCAGTATAAAAAGTCGACCAGTTAGGATCAATGGTCAGAACAGCTCCTAGAAAACAACAACAAATGTTTAACACCTGCGTAAACTTTGCCAGCCGACACACTGTGTAGATATATACAATGAAATTATCTGATAATCCACAAAAAAGTCAGCTTGTGTCTAACAGTGAGGCAACAGGCTGAGATTCATTTACAAAGAAAATAACTGAAAAACTAAAGTGTGTCACCTTGAGTGTGTCCAGTGCAGAGGAGTGTATACAGCCCTGCAATCCAGGTAGAAACAACAGAAATGAACAAAGGATCAACATTTGCAACCAGAGTTGTTTAAAGTACAACATAAGCACAAATAATGGTAAAAAAACATAAATTCTAACTCAGATATTTAACTTAGATTACAAAATCCCATCTACAAAACACCCAAATTCTTCATTCAGATTCTCAGACACTGGTGAAAATGACTGATACCTAATTTCATCTGATCCAGTTTCCTTAATATCCATGATTTAAACAGAAGAAGTCCTCATGTCATATTTACAGAATAAATCCAGCACACAGAATAAAATGAGTCCCATCCTCTCAACTAATCCTCACACTTCTGACAAATTCCTTTTACAAAGACAGAAAAATGAAAGTAAACCATGAGAGAAGTCAAGACCAGCAGAGAAACCGAAGTTAAAACATGAGTAGTGTAAATAATAAATGTGGGATTTTTCTAACTTCTCTCTTTGTTAACTTGCTTTAACACAAAGCTTCCTTCCTTTAAACACAGCATGGTTTAGTGTGTGTCTACACTTCCTGTCCTGCTGATCCTGAAACGTGTTGGATTCTTATTTAAAGGTTTCTACGTGATCTCATATAGATAGTATATCTTAAACAACATCATAACAACCACATGCACAAAAGCAAGAAATACAGAAAAACACAAATCACAATGTAAAAAATAAATAATTCAGTAAATGTGTAAAATGATGATTCATGATGTGACATTGTGGATGTCTAAAGAGCTTCTGTCTGTCACTGTTTCCTGACTGCAACATGAAACTCTTTTCTTTTGCAATATGCTCATTACCTCAGTCAGATGATGGTTCTTATTATCCCTGAGACGACTAAACATGAGTTCATCCACCAACATGTAAAAATACAAGAACATCTTCCTTCAGTTTGAAGGTTTTGGTAGAAAACAGAAGAAAAGTTTTGGTCCTTACTGTGGGCCTGTACAACTACAGAGTAGAACTGGTGTGTTTGTGATTTAATGATGAAACTTCAAGCTCAGCTCAGATATTTACATCAAGATGCTGGTTCACTGCTTACTAGGATTTATCACCATGGTAACTAATGCTAATACAAATTAAGAAATCAGCACATGCAAAGGAACTGTCTCCTTATCAAACTGTCTCTTTGAAAATGAAAAAATATAAAAGACATCAGTGTGTGTGGACAGCTAGTTTATTTGTCTTAAAGACAAACTACACTGATTTTCACTCAGAAGTGTCTTCATGAGACATCAGAAGGAGACACGCGTGTAGTACAAAACAGATTACTCTTAAATCTGTTTCCTCCTGACTTTTAAAGATCTGCAACTAACATTAATGATTTGGTTCATCAAAGTCATCCCTAAACTATAAATTATTTACTTTGCTGATTTTCTCCTAAACTGGATTAAAATTCACCCGGTGGTGTAGAACAATCATGTTCATGTCCACGTCCATATCATCTTATTTAAAATAAACAGCGAACATCTTTCAGTGTGGAATAAATGATCTGCTGATACTGACAACAACATCATACTAGGGCTGCTCGATTATGGGAAAAATGATAATCACGATTATTTTGATTGAAATTGAGATCTCGATTATTTAACACAATTATAGATAAGAGGGGGGGGGGGGGGGGGGGGGTGACATTTGAAGTGTTTACTGTGGTAATGCCGACTAGTTTCTTTCCACCAGGTCCCCATATCTATTGTTTGTCTCAGACCAGCAGCTATGTTCCACCTGGTGTGATCTGGAAAAAAATAGTCTGGAGACATTTCGTTTTCACGTTGAAAACGCTCTGGTGCGGCTTTACCACAGGTCACCACGTCTTTCACACACCCTCACTATACTCATCATACAGGGAAGAAAGAGACAGTCCACTAAAATGGTGGTGAGATGGCAGTGATGCCGTTTGTCCAAAGTGTTGATGAGTTTCTTAAATCCCGGATTGTTCGCTGTGTTAATTGAGAAAAAAGTTCTGTTTATAACGTTTGTCTCTCTGTGACTCTGGGAGCTGGTGGATTATTTAGTTGCGACTCACAAAAATTGAACACTTTTCTATTTTTTTGTGTTGGGTCGCAAGCCCCCGTGTGCACGTCTGCGTGCACGAACGCAACATTTTACATGCACGACTGTCGCCTGTCGCTTGGCTGGAGGAGGGCAGCGATTTTCACTTCCTCGCGCAAGTTTACATAGAAAATGATGGAGAAGGAGCGACTCCGCCTCCTGTGTGTCCAGCTGTCTGCAACTCGTTCTGAATAAAACTAAAGTCTGCAGCAAAGCGCTGCAATGACAGCTGCGCTCGATTTGAAAACAGCACAAATCGAAGGACAAAAGATAACCGGACCATTTCATTTTTATGATCGTTGAAACCCCAGATCGTAATTGCGATTAAAATTCGATTAATTGGCCAGCCCTACATCATACTCACTGATAACTGCACAGCTGATGATGATCCACACGCTCTTACTAACTGAAAATATCCCCGTTTCTTTGGTTGAAGTCACAGAGATGAACTTTAGTTCTCTTCAGTGTGTCACCACCACAAAGCAGGAACTTTTTACATGGCTTCCCGTTGTGGTTAAAATCTGCTTTAATTGTGCAATGACTTCACCCACAGGAAGTGAGGGAGCTCGAACTGAACAGAAATAGTGTCCTGAAGCAGAAGTGAGTCTCCCTGAATTCTGAGACTCCAGAACTGCCTCTGGCCATGTGGTATGTGACTCTTATAGAACATGGAAACAATCTAATTAATTACAATTAAAAAATAGGATCTTATTGAAGCTCCAGCACTTTACTAATCCTAAGTGATCTGAATTCATAATTTATCTTAATCCTAAAAAAAGTATATGCTTCATTTTTTTATTTGTACATTTCATTAAAAATTATTACACAATAGAACATGTAAACAAGTTAATAAAAACTGTTTTTTTTCTGCTATAACTAATTTTAATAAGGTATAGAATTATCAGAAGTATAGTTTATGAAAAATATATTTTAAGAAAGAAAACATAACGTCCACGCAGGTGAAATAAAATAAATGGAGGACGCATCATATCATTCATTTAAAAAGTGAAAAGTTAAAAAAGTCTTTGAAGCTACAATATAGTAATGAAAAATTTTCAGTTCTATCTTTAACTGCATTCACACAGTCATATCTATATTCATTAAAACCGTGTTTCTCAGGCCAGGCCATCATGGCCCACTGCCCTGCATGTCTAGCATGTTCCTACTCCAACACAAAGATTCACATTCATGAGATTTGCAAGTTCTTTGAAATCCTGTTAACCAGCTGTTCATTTCATGCAGGTGTGTTTAGGGTTACCTCTAAACATGCAGGGCAGTGGGCCCTGAGGAGGAGAAATAAGAAACACTGCATCAAAGTGTAATTAACTAATATGTTACCAAGTACCTAAAAGATATGAAATGAGCAGCTTGAGCTTGTCAACAGCAACAATGATTTGGAGAAGATGATCCCTTGTTCCCTTACTCTTTCTAGATATCTGAACCTGATCTATCTGTAAAGATGTGTGCATGGCTGACTGATGACTAGTAGATTTTACAGCTGTTTCACTAGTAAACACCATGAATATTAACAAATTATATAAAATAAAGGCAAACAATATCTAAATTATATAGGCTGCTGTTATCAACATGTTTCATTCTTCAGCTTCACTAGGGAGGTCCAGGACCTCCTTATTATAAAGACCCCCAGTCTGAATTGGCTGCATCAAGAGGGGCCAGAATGTGCCAACCTTTGGAAAGTAACAGGAGTTACTGTTGTGAACTTCTGCAATTGTAGTAATCGGGGACTGCATGAAGAATTGTCTGTGCAAGCTTTATCAAGAGAAACAGCTGTATCTGATGCATAAGTCAAAGCAGAACAGAGGCAGAGGACGTGGATGCAGCAGAAGCAGATTTAATGACAGTGATGTATGTTATGTTTGTGGGAATCAGGACATTGGGCAAGATACTGCAGACAAAGGAAAGAACTGGACTTTAGTTATTAATAACAGGTGTGACTAGATTCTGCTGATACTCACAAAAACCTGAACTTGAAGAATGTGAAGAGTTACTGTTGAAGGATTATTCCATCTTGTTGTTTTATATGCATAGACCAGAAGTAGAAATGATGGTTGAAAGATGTAAAGTTTAGTTTCGCTGTGATTCAGGGGCAACACACTCAGTGTTAAGACCACAGAATGTGATCAAACCAATCATAATGACTCAGAGGAAAGTTTTGGTGAAATCTGCTAATGGACAGATAACTACAAGCTCGTTTTCTGAGCCTTTGACAATTACTGATTTGGAAACAGATGAGATGCAAGTTAAGTGCCGGGGGAAGCTGGAGTCTAACCCAGCATTTAGCAGGTGAGAAGCAGGGTACACCCTGGACAGGTCACCAGTCCGTGGCAGCCAATATCATTATTCTTTGGAACTAATTTGTAGTTTGTCACAGATCTGTAGTGACAGAGTGGAAAAAGATGACTGATGATGTGTTTTCAGATAGACCTGACCATCTGCACTGCACCATGTATTTTAAACACACACTAGGACCAGATTAAGAATATGCAAACTGGTTCACAAGGTCTGGGCCAGCAAAACTGATGTAAAAAAAAAAAAAAATGTTATTGGGATGCTTGAGGACAGTGTGCAGTCTCCTGCAAAGTCCCGTCCTATGTTTGTGACCAGGGAAATTTTAATAGAATGAGCACTTCATTACATGTGCCACTATTTAAAACACTGTCCACAAGCTGTAAAAATATTGGTCAGTTTGTTGGTTACCATGACAGAGTAGACATCTGGAAAAACAAGCAAAGTGTGTTTTATAGCCAAGGTGCCCAGGCATTTCGCAGGTGCGGGTACCAGATCTACTAAGGGTCCTGTGATTGCTGACAACGTCACACAAACTGATTGGCTGAACGTCTATTTAGAAGAATGTGGTTAGTCAAAACATGGATATAGTTTTTGTGGGTTTTGCAGTTCTTCTATGCAGGAAACATGGACGACTTCTACAAAGAAATCCATCGTAACCTATTGAAAGCCCATTCTTGCCTGTTAATAGAAGCTGGCACTGCAATCCTCTGTGCTTTGACATTTGTACCAGATCTATTTCTTCAGTGTTTCTGTTTTTTGTTTTATGTAAATAGAATTTAAACTGAGAAACGATGTGCACTTTGTTTATATCAGTAATTAATTCATTTGTCAGTGCTTTCAACGTTTTAAAAGAAAAACATGAAATTTGCAACTATAGCTCCAATGGTAACTTTTAATGAGGTTCTTTAATTATAAATTGTGAGGTTTAATGTTAAATTCCTCTGGTGGCCTTATACATGAGAGTGACACCCAGTAAAACAGGCCTCACTCCTTTTGAAATAATCTACGTCAGAGAACACACATACAGATTACCGAAGCTGATGCAGTACCAGCCACCAGATGAATTAACTCTTGCAGACTACATGCTGAAAACTGCAAAAAAGGTTGTTTCTACTAGTGTCATTATTCAGGAAGAAAAGCGATCTGAGCTGATCCCGAGACCAGGAGATTGGATCCTGATTAAAATCATCAAGAAGAAGCACTGGCACTCTCCGCGGTGGGATCGTCCATAATAGGCTCAGTGGGTCATTTAGGAGAGTACTAGTTGCCATGATGGTGTAGCATTAGGCCCCAAGACCTTGGTATCACCCAGAGTCTGCTCTCCCTACCTCTGTCCTATCTACATGTTTCACGACCCAGAGGAAATTCCTGTCCACCACCAGATGGACAATTGTTGACCTAACACTGAGTTCCCAGCCTACAGGAACTTTGCAATCAGAGGAGACTTGATTTGCCATCCGACCTGAAAACTCTAACTCATTAACTTCAAAAAGAAGAAACACTCTTAAGCTGAGTAAATTCAGGGCCGAGTGTCAACCGTACCAGGGAACATCTCAAACCTTTTGGTGATTAACAACATTTAAGGCCCTCTTCCCCAGACATTCGCACATGTAAATAGATGGACCTTAAGACACCAGATCACATTCTTCTCACAGATGGACTTTGCCAAGAAGTGTCAGAAATAACAACCCTTTTCTTGCAGGACTGTTTAACCTATAGTCTTTAAACGGCCTCTAATGTTTGAATTTTGGTAATAATGAATGTTTAAAATGATCACACATCTCAGGAAAGTACAATTCTCTGTGATGTACCATCACAAAGTTACAATTCAAGGGATTCTTACAATGGATCAACATCTCATCCTGCTGGCCATTTAAAGGTTTGCTATCGGGATGACAAACCAAACTTTAAACAGTTTACAGAAACTTTTATCCAGAAATATCCAGAGCAGAACGGATAGTGTGTGATTGTAAATATGAACTTCATTTACAGGTAACGGATTACCAAAGTATATCTGTGTTTTATTAATGAAATGGTATAAATGTGTTTATATCTCATGTATAACTAACGGCCTGTAATAATTAATTAGTTAATAAGTTGTGTGTGTTTATCTTTCAAACAGGATATTCATCTGTTTTATGAAATGTGTTTTAAAGTGTACTTTCTGTTTGAACTGGCATATGGGAAAATAAGTTTATTCTTACATAGATAGATATTAAACGTCTAGACCTTTGTATGTAAATTAAGCTCAACCGTGCCAATATTCTACACTGCGATTGGCCTAACCACGCCAAACCCCGCCTTAGCCAGAGAATATTACCAGAAACTCAGAGATTTTAATATAGAAGGAAGAAGAATAAGAAAGGAAGAGAAAAGAGGAGAAGAAAAAAAGAATAGGTACCTATTAAAACAGATCTGTCCGAGAAAGAAATCCATGGAATAAGTCTTAGAACGTTCAACTTCGTTTTGTCTTTCGTTAGTGTTGCTTGTTGATGTTTTTGATCATTTTTGCTCAAAGCAGCCAAACCTGTTGCCACTCAACCAAGATATACAACTTTTGTATATTGAAGCCGTACCAAACCCCGCTTGTAGGCCCTACCACCTCCTCCAAGTAAGACCGAACCGAGCCTCCAACTGGGTCTAGCTGGTGTCTTTGAAACGTTTCATTTTATTCACTCTTCACTCCAAAATTCATTTAGTCATTCCTTTAATTCAACTGACTATTCTAAATTGTCTTCCTAAATCCCCATCTACTTCGCTAGGTTCCGACTAGAATTAAAGGTTACTCATTAGTTAGTTTATTTTCCCATATTCCAAACTGCGTAAGATACAGATATCAATTTCTTTATAATCCCTGATTTCATTTCATTGCCTTCTTTACTCTTGTTTATTTTATTGTTCTGTTTTTCTTTCTACTGTCTTTTAAGCTGGTTTACCCTTCCGGCGCAACAGAAGGCCGGCAGTGTCTCTAAAGTGATATTGATAATTTCATAATTTCTGACATTGATTTATCCTTGCTGTTAATTGATAATTGGTGTTAATAAACTGTTACATTTTTGAGAGTTAGAATCGTTTCCGTGGTTAATTTTAGATGGTATCAAGGTCCCTTCAGACATTGAATTCTCCACTTCAGATATGAGGATTAGACTGGATTAAAATCAATTTTATTACAACCCTACTCACGGTTTTCTCTTCTGGACCGTGGATTACTTAATCAGCTTATACAGAAGAGTGGTGCCCTACTTCGAGGAAAATCACAGTTATAAGGTTTAATTGGTTTGATAATAATTTCTACCCCTGAGGTTTATATTAATATTGAGGCATTACGCTACAATGGCACCAACTGAGGGTGAACGCCAGATGGAAAAGATTTCAATTGTGTGACTTATGTACTTGTATGATTGTAATGCTTACAGTAATCTTAGCAATACCCTTCAGGCCTGTGTGTTGAGTGAGATGTCTGGGATAAAGGTGTTCAGAAGACATGAGACTGATCATCTTGCTGATAATCTGTGGTATGCAACAGCACATAGAATAATCGGAGCTGTAATTCACAAAGAGCATCCATGTGTAGTTTCCATGCTGCTCCAGGTGGGACAATGACACATGGAATGGTGGAGCTACAGCATCCTTCGTCGATCCATTCGCCCTGTAGGCAAACTGGTAAGGGTTGAGGCTTTTGGGGAGTAGTGAGGTGATGTGACCCTGTACCAATATACCAATATAGAGGCGGCGTGGCTCAGCAAGGTAGAGCGGTCGTCTTGTAACCCGAGGGTTGCCGGTTTGATCCTCGGCCAAGTCATGTTCATGTCGAGGTGTCCTTGGGCAAGACACCGAAACCTGATGGGTTGTTGTCGAGCGCCTTGCATGGCAGCTTCCGCCATCAGTGTGTGAATGTGTGTGTGAATGGGTGAATGTGCTGTATAATGTAAAGCGCTTTGGGTATCCAGGTACAGAAAAGCGCTATATAAATACGGACCATTTACTGTACCATTTACCAGTTTCTCAAAGCACTTCATCACTACTGGAGTGAGCGCTACTGGTCGGTCTTAGGCGGGGGGACAATGATGGAAGACTTCAGGCAGGGTGGGATGATGGACTGAGACAGGGACTGGCTGAAGATCCTAGTAATAACTCCAGCCAGCTGGTCAGCACAGTCCCTAAGCACCCATCCAGGGACACCATCAGGTCTGGTGGCCTTCCATGGGTTCACCACCTGCAGTGTGTGTCTCACGTCATGCTCTTTCCTTTAAACACAGCATGGTTTAGTGTGTGTCTACACTTCCTGTCCTGCTGATCCTAAAAACATGTTGGATTCTTATTTAAAGGTTTCTACGTGATCTCATATAAATACCAGTAAACTTAAAAAGGAAATGGCCAAAAGAGTCACCCAACATCATAACAACCATCACCAAAACAATAAAATATAGAAAAACACAGTGCAAATCCCAATATAGAAAAAAATGATTAATCAGTAAATGTGTAAAATGATGATTCATGATGTGACTTTGTGGATGTCTAAAGAGCTTCTGTCTGTCACTGTTTCCTGACTGCAACGTGAAACTCTTTTCTTTTGCAATATGCTCATTACCTCAGTCAGATGATGGTTCTTATTATCCCTGAGATGACTAAATGTGAGTTCATCCACCGACATGTAAAAATACAAGTACAACTTCCTTCAGTTTGAAGGTTTTGTTAGAAAACAGAAGAAAAGTTTTGGTCCTTACTGTGGGCCTGTACAACTACAGAGCAGAACTGGTGTTTTCGTGATTTAATGATGAAACTTCAAGCTCAGCTCAGATATTTACATCAGGATGCTGGTTCACTGCTTACTAGGATTTATCACCATGGCAAGTAATGCTAACACAAATTACGAAATCAGTACATGCAAAGGAACTGTCTCCTTATCAAACTGTCTCTTTGAAAGTGAAAAAACATAAAAGCAGAGGGGTCTACCAGAATATGCACCTCCCCAAGTAAATCAGATCCTATTGGTCCCAGCATTTGTTACTTTTGGGAATAGAGTCAGACTGTTATTATTGATAGTTGTGAATGTGGTGGCTGTAAGGCATCTGGAGTCAGAAATAGAAGGGAGTGCATAATCTGGCAGAAGGGTCTGCCAGAATATACACACCCCTAGTAAATCACATTTTTTATTTTGAGAGTACATTGATGTTTTTGTTTTGTCTGCAAACCTGTATGCGAAGCATTTTTAATTATGAGTGTGTAATTGCTAACTTTGGCAGATCTTGTAGGAAACAAACAACTTTTTGCTATGTTGCTATCATTACTGATATGGGGAAACACTCATGGCTCAGGGTCAGAGACGCATCTCATTCCTTTAATAAATACACCCCATCAATGTACAGAAAAGAGAAAAAAGAAACACAAGTTGTTCATGGTGTTCCAACATCTTAATAACTTATTAATTGTGCAACTTTCTATTCACTAATATATGGCCAATATATGCACATATGCATTACACAATTCAGAAACATGACAACACCTCAAAGTGACAGAAGACGTACGGAGCACTGCATTAAAGATTAAAACCTCAATAGATTTACTAAACTGATGATAAACTGAGACATTTTAGAAAAGAAAAAGCACAGATCAACAAGAGAAAAAAGAGGAGCGCATTAAAACCAAAAACATTTCTACAACTTAAACAATACACATGCTGTTTACACACTTCTTCATTCTAACCTGGACCAAGACACCTGCTGCTTAAACAATCTGATTAGCAAGAAACAGACACAGCTCTGTTCTTCTCAGGCTCTCAGAGAAACACATTAAACCAATGATACACAGTCATTCTCACTATATAGAAATATTTTCTATCATCTGCAGACAGAAAGTCAGTGATGTACTTACAGAATAACCCCAGCACACAGAGAAAAGAGTGATCCATCATCACATCCAGTCCTGCTGCACAGCCAGTCAGAAAGTCTTCTAATGTGCATCAACAGTAATGATGAAGGAGACGTTACATCTGACATGCATGTGAGACTAATGTCTTTGTAACTTCTGTTCTTAAATAAAAACCACCTCCGTTTCCTTCCCTTTTATCACTGAGCTCACACAGCGTTGGTAGTTTTGACCGCAGCAGTTGGTTGTCATGGTGACATTTCCTGTCCACTGCAGAAACATTTTAGCTCTTTTCATGTACAGAGTTTTCATGTGCAAGGTCTTAATTAACATAATTCCTAAAGAAATATTACAATGCCTATCGATAAGGGACGTGTTGTGTGGATGATGTGGACAGCTCTGCTCTTCCTGTGAATGAGGACATTTTTAGTTTTACTGGCTGTTAAGTGGCAGCAGAGAGTGATGAACAAAGCGCTTTTATAATGTATAAAAACCTATGTCTTAATGTTCAGGAAACAGGTACCAGAAATGGGTTGTGTGTAAATCAAGATGCTCAATCTGTTGATAAAACTCAAAAGAAGATGTCACGGTCATGGGCTGTGTATGCTCATGTGTTTCATTTTTTGGTCTTTTTGGATTCTTAGTTTCTGTCTTGGTTTGATTTCTGGTTTTGTCATGTTGTTCCCTTGTGTGCTGTGGTTTCTGTTCCTGCCTCCTTTAGTTCACCTGCTCTGATTAATCATCCACTTCACCTGTATCCTGTTACTCCCTCTGTGTATAAGTACCCCTGGTTTTCTGTTGTTCCTCGTTGGTAGGGATGGTGAAACCGAGGCCTCATGAATCATTGAGCCAACTTTGACCCAAATGCATGAAAATGGCTTAGTGTTCTGAATCATTTCACTAAATCAAAGAGCTCTATGTGCTGGGTGTGTGTGGGTGTCTGATTCATCAGAAGGACAGCGCTGACACGTCACATCTGTCATCCCTATCTCAACTTGGAATACGTGTTCAATAAACGATACGTAATCTACCATCCGAGTGATTTATTTTCTGTTGTTCATATAAATAATAAGGAGGGGTATTAGGTAACATTTGTTTAGGTAACAGAATTGTGGTGTAACTTAAATATACTAATCTGTAATAATAGTAGTCTACTCACAGTGGGAAGGCATGAGGGAAGGGTGTTTGTACAATGGGGATAGTGACTGTGTTAGTGATTTTATACAGTTGTAGTAAAATTGTTTATTGTTTTGTCTTATTTATAATAGATATTGCAAATGCTCAGGTTGTTTAGGGAAACTTGTTTCCTTACTGTGCAAATGACAATAAACACTTTGAATCTTGAGAAAAAAAACTTTGAAAACATTGTGATGTCATAAATTTTTATTTAAAAACGGATTTTCTCAATAATGTCTTCAGTCTGCTCCTCTTCTGATACACTACCTCTCCAGCTTTGGAGAGGTTGCACCTGAAAGAAACACAAAAACAAAATTGTAATTAACCAACGTTTAAATCATTAAATTCTCTGCTGATGGTGATCAGAAACCAGCTTGGTGTCTAAGGTCCCGCAGGTTGTGTTTAACTGCAGCTGAAAACTGAGACGTTTCCTCTGATGCTTCTGGTTGTCATTTATGATTAACTTTAAAGTCTGCTTTTTGCAAGACTATTTAAAAAAAACATCTATATAAAGAAAGGGAAATAAAGCTTACCTACCTCACACTCCGAGCTCCTTCAGCAATTACCCTGGCAGACGTTTGTTTCCCAAAATCTCTAAAAGCTAAAGTGATCTCCTCTCAAAAACCCGTTATCTTCTCAGCGTTTTGGAATCTCTGAGAGATTGACAAGCCCGGTCCCCTTGAAGATCCCACGTGCTGCTCGATACGCGCTGATGACGCAATGAGGCCTCGTTTGGTCAATCACGTGACTTTTGGCATGCTGAATCAATGCTCAGAGACAATGCTCACAACACTTCTGTGTCACATGCTCGACACGTGATCGAGCGGATCAGCTCGAGCATAACATCCCTACTCGTCGGATCCTCACCATTCACGTATGCCTGTTCCCTCTGGTTTAAGTTTTCTGTTTTTCCTGTTTTGGATCCTGGCAATAAACACACAGAGAGGAGGTCCAAGCACTCACAGCCTGGTGCAGTGACAACCACCTCAATCTCAACATCAAGAAGACAAAAGAAATCATCATTGACTTCCAGAAGTCCACTCTGCACTCAGGCCTTAACATCAATAAGGAAGAAGTGACGCGTTTCACAAACTTTAAGTTTCTCAGACAGCACATCTCTGAGAACCTGGGCTGGACTGTGAACACCACCCACATAAGTCCAGTAGTGTCTCTTTTTCCTGAGAACGCTGAGGAGGAATAAACTCCCTCTATCTCTGCTGAAAAACTTCTACCACTGCACAGTAGAGAGTGTCCTGACCTGATAATATACAGTTTGGTATGCCAGCTGAGAAGAAAGAACTGCAGCAGGTCATCAAGACTGCTCAGTGGATTATTAGCTCCGCCCTCCCACGCCTAGAAGAGATCAATTTGAGCAGTCTCAAGACTTTTGGGAATCAAACATCAGGGTGAGACACCATTGCCATGGTAACTACTGAATGTGCTTATATTATGAGAACACAGCGGTCGGTGCCTTCAACATGACCGGTAGGCTATGTTTCCTTTTCTTTATATTGTTATCTTTTATAGAGCTTTGCAAAAAGCACACTTTAAAACTTAAACCATATAAACTTTGGATTTGGAGCTACAGAGGAGCACGACAACCTATGGGACATTTTCGACAGTTGGTTTGTATTGACCTTTAATCACCCTTAGCATTTATTTTTGATGCCTTTAAAGTTGGTTAATTGTCATCTATTCTTGGATTTCAGGTGCAACCTAGAGAAGTTGTGAGCCAGAAGAGGAGCAGATTGCAGCCAATCATCAAAGAAATACTTTTTTAAATAATAAAAAGCCGGAATATTTTTTTAATACAACATTATAAATAAGGTAATGTGATCACTTTGTTAGTTGCATAAGTAGTTTTTTAAGGTAAAAGCGGAAGAAAAACACTGAGTTTGACACTTTGAACACTGACAGATGGAAACAGTAATATATGCCTGTGTATGTTTGTGTTGGTGTGTGAGTGAGAGAGAGGAATGCTGATGATATATGAAACATTTCCAGTTGTTAACATGCATGCTGCCAGTTAAAAAGATATTGAGTTCTTACAATTGTGAATCTGACTCCAAAGGTGTGAGTCCCTCACCAGCCATGAAACTCATTGTATGTCACTACAAGTCAGTATGGACACGTTAGTGTAGTTACAAACACTTTGGTAACATTTTTCACCATCCACACACTTCACCTTTGCAGCAATGGGGTCAACGTCATTGTTGAGTGAGGACATTTCTACAACAACGACAATGCTGAGTATAAAACTGCAGTGCAGAGAAAACTGTTTAACCAGTGACCGTTTTACTGTGTGGTGTCAGACAGCAACTATCAGAAATGCAGAAACAGAAACTAATATCTAACCACTTAAGATTAAAAGGTAAAGTCAGGTCAGATATTTATTACATCTTTCATTTTCAGGGATTCACAACAACTATTTGAGGACCTTTATTGAATCTGTAGGCAGTGTGCAGCATAGTTTAGGGAACATAAGCAGAGGATGGAAAAGAGTAAGATAAAAAATAAATAATTGAATAACAAAAAAACAAAAACCTTTGCAACTTAAATATACTGACCAGAATGGAAGGGCGTGTTTGACAAGTTCAAAACAGATTGATGGAAAAGATGGAAAAGATCATCTGGACATCCTGTAGCACAGGCAGGTTTATTTCCACAGATTTTTAATAAAAAATCTGAAAACCTAATGGCAGAGCAGGTCCTTAAAGGGTTAATTGTATCATCTTGTTGTTGTGGGGCTCCAGACAATCATATTACAAATGAAGGAAACTAAATTAAACATTATTTTATACAACACAATAAATAATCTACCTAACCACCCATCTATCTGTCACCTACCAAATATTTCATGCAGTAAAATAAACAACATCTTTTACTTCAGAACAAAAACACATCCACAAACACACACCCCTTATGGAACAAAAACTTCAGGCATCAACATTTAACCAACATGCACAAAAAGCTGCAATCAAATAATTTACAATCAGATAAACACACTGATTAAGTTAAAAGGTTCTCTCAGTATTTAACCTAAAGTTTTAAAATGTTCCTCAATGGCACAGTTTTGCATTTGTTTCTAAGTTCTATTCTATTCTATTCTACAGTCATTTAGCAGACGCTTTTATCCAAAGCGACTTACATTTGAGAGTAAGAACAACACAAGCATGAATTCAAACAAGATGGGACGTCATAATTAACTGATAGTCATGGGCAAGGTTGGGCAAGGACAGATGTGGACCTGTGTGTAGACTGCCAAAGTATTAAAATATCCCCTGTTAGTTTAACACAACACCACGTTCCTCCTCCGTCCAGCTGTTCCACCTCTGTGTGCTTTACTCGAATTGATTAATCTTAAGAAAAACATAAGCAGATTGAAGGATTTTAAGAGAAGTATTTGGACAACATACTAAATGGCATTACAGTAGTCAAGCCTGGAAGAAATAAAAGCAAGCATGTGTTTTTCAGCATTAGCTGGTTTAGCCATTTTGCTGTGGCCTGGCTCAAACCCAGTTTGTATATGTAAACAATGTATCCTCCACAAAAGCCCAAGTCACCCACGGTATTCCCAAAGGTTCTGGTCTCAGTCCAGTTCTCTTCTCTCCCTGTACATGCTGCCTCTTGGCAACATTATTAGAAGTCATAACATCAATTTCCATTGTTATGCTGATGATATCCACTTATACCTATCACTGAAATCAAAAGAATCTTAGTTAAATCAACTACAGACCTGCATTGATGACATCAAATCTTGGATGAGCAGGAATAAGCCCTTAATAAGGAATCATTCCTTTAAATTCAACACAAACTGAAGTCATTGTTTTTGGTTCTAGTAGCACTGTGAAAAACCTGGGTGTTATCTTTCACCCAGAACGTTCTTTTCTCGCCCATATTAGGCAGGTATCAAGAACAGCTTACTTTTATCTTAGGAACATAGCCAAGTTTCCATACATTAACAGACCTCAATCACATAAATGACTTATTAGCAAAGACCTTGATGAGCAGTTTGATTAATCTGAATCAGGTGTGGTGGAGTTGAAAACATGCAGGGTAGGGGTCCCCAAGGACCAGAATTTAGAAACACTGAAATAATGAGGAATTTAAGAAAATAATCATGATAAAATAATAATGATCATGAAGTTGAACTTCAGCACACAAATGCATGAATGAAAAACCAACATTTTATTTAAATTTCCAAGTAACTGATGAAACTTACAAGCTGTCTCCATCCTCTCTGTGATGTTATTTGTGCTAACATGGTTGTTGCCACTGCAGACAACAGTTCTGTTCTCAGTGAAAACGGTGATGTTGAAATTGTGGAATGACTTCTGAGGTGGTCTGCAGCCGTCTTCATCACAGACGGACCACAGCAAGTTGTCCTGGATGGAGCAGTTTACTGTGACGCTGCAGGATCCCTCAGTCAGGTTGGAGTGGTGCTCTGACGTCATCGTCATCACTGGTCTGGGAACAATGTCTGCAACAGCCAAACAATCAGATACAATCATGATATAATGGCTCCCTCCTCTGGCTGCCAGCTGTAAAAACAAGACAGTCATCAAACGTTCAGATGTGTGTTTTATGTTTCATTTAAGATATGTGAGGAAATGAGGATTGACTACTTTTAAAGTTGCAGTGTAAAAAAAATCATCCTTTTGTAATGTCTTGTAAAGACAGCAAAGATTTATTAGCACTTTCTACCAGGTCAATACTCAGTACAGACATATAAATAGAGAAGATCAATGTATAGTACAGGCTAAATACAAAGTACTACAAAAGGACCTACCATGAATGAAGACTTGAAATGTCTCAGATACTGAATTATAATCACTTTATAGATACTGGTGTCGTTGTCAGTCAACATTTTTATACAAAGGGAAAAGTTTCTGCGACCAGGCCGTGTTTTCTCTTTATAGCTGGAATTGATGCCTCTCTCAGTATAAATAACTTTACCAGAGAATTCCCATTTACCACCAAAATATGGAGAATTTTTACTGACATTCAGACACAAAGTTGTTTCTGAGAACATAATATGTTGCTTTTGGATGTTCTGCCATAGTTCCTAAAAAAAGGAAAAAGAAAACGTTCAAGATCGTTTTTAAATACACAGTCACAGCCTTTCAAAACAAATAACACAGAGCAAACAGACGGAAATATGTGATAGAGGGAAAGTTACGTAAGAAAGAGCTCATTTTTAAATTTATTTTACATTAATTTAGTGGCATTGTTGTAAGCAAATGTCTGAAAAACTAAAGTGAATGCATGTTAAAAAAAAACATTTAAATAATCACTTTTTTTCTGTTTATTTTCTCGTTATTTAGAGAGTTGAGCAGGATAGGAAACATATTCTCCAAGATTTTACTTAATTTTTTTAAATTTAGTTAATGGTCAAAAATGGATAAATGTACAGATTTCATTTATCATAAAATAACTCGTGAAAAATATTCATCACTAAAATGGTGTTACAGTAATTTTTGTATTTTTGTAATGAAAATTTAATTAAAGCACATTAACTAGTTCAGACATCCTATATGCAAAAATGAAAGAATGTCATAATTGATCTTATCTGTAAAAGTCCAGCAGCTCAGAAAAGAAACATTTTTTGGACGCTCATCGTTATAATCTTAACAAGTGTGGAATAGGAACGCATGGCGTGTTAAATAGTGCAGCAAACCATGAATCTACCCAGAACAACACCACCAGGTGCCAAACTCAGGAAACGAAAGAGAAAAGAAAAAAATAGAAAAGAGTTCCAGCATTAGAGAACCAATAAATAATTTATCTAAATGCAGTCGACAATCTAGTGTTGCTTCTTTCAACCATGATGCCTAACGTCCCACAAAATGTGAGATAGCAGTAAGTTATTGTGTGTTAATGCATGCCATAGGGAAGTAGGGCTGGTTTGTGTATCTTTGAGACCTCACGCTGCAATTATGAAGTAATAAAGTAACTGGCTAAAATTCAGTTTGATTTTACTTATTTTATTTGGTGTTACCTTCAACCATTACTAACAAATAATGTAAACTAATAACTGCAGTTTCTCCCTGTGTGTCAATAACACCCAGACGGTTACTTAATACAAGCACCAGAATAAGAAAACTGGAACCACAAAATGTGTAACTGCAGCTTTTTCTAAGTGAATAGATAAATATTAATGCACCATCAAGTTGATGAGCAAATGTTATCTTATTATTACCATTGTATTAAAAACCTGTTACTAATCATAAAGCAGCATTCTGAGAAGCTTGTATATTTGTCGTCTTACGTAAATTACATTTCCTATAAGAGAGGGAAGTTAATGATATGCCAGCCATTTATGTTTTAGTTGGCAAGCTTCAAGTTCTCTGTGAATGGTTTTTATCTTAAAAAATGTCATCAAATAATTTCACATTTTCTTTTTTTTTTTATTAAACTTGTCCCGTCCAACATTGTAGCAACAGAATGATGGTCTGGTGTTGTTTAAAAATTACCAAGAGTCTGGAACGAGTAAAAGTATATAAGGTTTATTTACAGGAGAAGTATTGAATACAGAATTACTTGCAAGTAATGAGAGTAGTCGTCCCGACTCGCTTGAAGTCAGGAGAGACTCTGGGGAGGCAAGAGGAAAAACAATAGTTCTACATTTCTGTAGAAAGATTCCTCCTTCCTGAAGACCTTGGGTGGACACACAACTCCAAGAGCTGGCGTCAAAACAACCTCACATAGTTGTGTCTCCACCAGAACCAGTCTGACTAAGGGTCTGAGGAAGGAGCAGATAAAGGTCATCTTACCCTCGTAGTGAACTTTTAACAGAGCATGTACATGAAGAGAATAAACCTTAAAAGTGAAGAAAAGCATGATGAGTAAAAATGTACAATGTAAAAAGTAACAACCAGTGTAAATACATTTTATAAATGAATATAGTAAAGGAAGTAATTATAGTTGTGATTATAATATTATATATAGAGCATAATAAGTAAAATTTCTTCCACAACATACACACACACACACACACACACACAAATGTTTCCCATGAACAATAAAATAATCTGATATTGATATTTCTTTAGACCATAGTTAATAATACCATTTAATATTTTACAATAATCATTTTTCTTACATGTTAACATGTAACTTATACTTTAAAATATGATTGACTTTTGTCCTTGTTATAGTTATAATAAATGGCAAGCCTGTCTATACATTGTAGAGAATTCCAGCCTCTTCAAAATAAAGATTGGAACTTTTGTTTAATCCTGAATGAATAAAACATTTGAGGGATTTTAATGACTTTGGTCAGAGCATCTCAGTGCTGTGTTGCTGTCTCAAACCTGGCTGGAAGACATCGTAGCAGTTGTTTTGTGTTAAGTCGTTTAGTTGATGAAAAACGGCTTTTTGCAATTATATTACTTAGAAAAGGAAGATTTGAGATCAGCCTGCAGTTGTTTATTTATGTCTTGTCTAGACTGTCCCTTTTTAGGAGAGGTTTGATTACAGCTGTTTTTAAAAGTTCTGGGAAGGCGCCCAAAATTAAAGACAAGTTCACAATCTGTAACAGATCTGGCTCCAGAGTCTTTGAGACCTTTTTGAAGAAACCTGTGGGCAGGATGTCCAAGCAGCAAGAGGAGAAGTTCAGCTGACATAAGATGTCCCCCAGATCTTTGCTGTTAATGGGATAAACTGTGTCATGGTGCTTAAACTGGTTTTCAATGGACACAGTATGTCTGTTGAACCTGCTGTTGATGAACAACCTGCTTGTCTGATATTCTGGATTTTTTCAGTGAAAAATTTGGCAAAGTCATTGCAGCCTTGGTGGAATAAAGTTCAGGTGCTTCTGACACAGGAGGGTTTGTTAACCTGTCAACAATAGCAAATAAGACCCGAGCATTATGATAGTTTTTGCTAATAATGTCAGAGAAATAGGACTTTCTTGCATTCTTCAGTTGTAGATTATAAGAGCAAAGTTTTTCTTTATACATGTCATAATGAACCTGTGGATATGTTTTTCTCCATCTGCGCTCGGCTTTCCGACACTCTCTTTTTCCATTTTTCTCCTGTGTGGAATTTCTCCATGGAGACTTTTTCTTTCCAGAGACAACTTTCACCTTAATAGGAGCAATGACATCCATAATACTTAATATTTTAGCATTAAAACTAGCAACAAGATCATTGGCTGAACCCCCGATAGGGCAGGTGTTGAAGAGAAGACCTGGTTAAACATCCCACTCGTGTTTTCAGTTATACGGCATTTTGTGATCATCTCTGTTGAGACATTTGTGTGAACAGGAACTGTACACTCAAAGAAAACACAATAATGATCAGACAGGCCCACATTACTCACAGTAACCATGGAAACATCCAAACCCTTAGAAATCACTAAGTCTAAAGTGTGTCCTTTAATGTGTGTGGGTTCTGTTATATGCTGAGTCAGCCCAAAGTTCTCCAGACTATTACCCAGATCTTTAGTCGCTTTGTCCTGAGGGTTGTCTACATGGATGTTAAAATCACCAACAATAACTACACAATCAAAACCCAAACAGATTGTAGCCAGCAGTTCACTAAACTCTTCATAAAATTCTGTGCAGTGCCCTGGTGATCTATAGAAATTTAGATAAATTATATTATAAAAAGCTTTCAACTGAAGAGCCACATATTCAAAAGAAGTAAAACTTCCAAGAGATAACTGCTTACACTGAAATGATTCATTAAATAAAACTGCAACCCCCTCTCCTCTCCTGTTCAGTCTGACCTCACTGATGAAACTAGAGTTGGGAGGCGTTGACTCTATCAGAGCGGCTGCGTTGTTATCTTGGTTTAACAGAGTTTCTGTTAAAAACATGAAATTAAGGTTGTGCTCCGTTATAAAATCATTAATTAAAAATGTTTTCCCTGCTAATGACCTAGCATTTAATAAAGGTAACTTGATGGGTTTAGAATTGTTTACCCTATGTTTGGGGGCATGCTGTGGCTCACAGGGTATGTTAACTCTACTTAGAAACCTTTTAGAAAGCAGCTCTCTGTGTTCTGACCGAGCTACTTTTCTCCTTCTGTTGCCAAACAGTACAGATATTTTTGAATCTTCTAATAAACAGGGGTCCAGCTGGACCTGGGAAAAATCACGACTGCCGTTATCTACACAGCCTGGACCCTCCACACATCATAAATCCGAAACATGAAGCTGGTATGGTGGTACAGGAGGGGCTGGGTGGCCCCCCTTTAGCCGCCCCGGTGGGGGTTTATGGGGGACAGTAACATACTGTGGCATGGGGTTAGTTTGGTCACAATATTGATCAGCTCTTTCATCTGGGAGGTGAAGTCCAGGAGGGGTGGGGAGGATGGGGAGAGGGAGGGTGACTTGGATGGAGTATGATGAGATGAAGGGGGTGGGTCTTCGTTGAGAGCTTTGGGGCTTTCTTCGGGAGGGGGCTGAGGTGGTTTTTTCTTAAGGTTTCCTCTAGGCCCTGCCTTATCACGTTGTTTTGGTCTCTCTTGTCTCTTGTCCGAGGGAACAGAGTGTCTGTTCAGAAAATAAAACAGGTTGGAGGCGAACAGCTTCACTCCTGACCTGTTAAGGCAGAATCCATCCATCTTAAAAAAGTGCCTGTGGTCCCAGAAGAAGTTGAAGTTGTCTATGAAATGAACTGGATGTGTGGTACATACAGCCGACAGCCATGCATTCAGACTAAACAGCCTACTGAATCTCTCTACTCCTCCTCTGATGGGAGGGAGAGGGCCGCTGATGAATATCCGGGCATCCAGACAGCTGATCGTATCCAGCAGTTCAATAAAATCCTGCTTCAGCTCCTCAGATTGTTGTTTCACAACATCTTTCATCCACACATGCAGGATGAGGTTTTCCACAGTTGGGTGGGCCGCCACAATTTGCGTAATTTTGCCTCTCAAATCTGATACCATATCCTTGAGAAAGCACAGTACTTTCGTACACTGCAAAAACCGTTAGCCTAGAAATAAGATACAAACACTAGATTTAAGAGAAAATTGCTTGATATTAGTTAAGTTATCTGTCCATGCAGTAACTAAATTTTACTTGGTAAGAAATCCTGAAATAAGACTTTAAAATCTAAAAATAAGCAGTTCCTCACAAGTATCAAATCGGGTTAAAAAAGGCATATAATGCTAACTTTGAGATAATATTACTTAAAATAGAATGTTATATAGCGTAATAATAAGGTCAGTATGCTAATTATGAGCAAATAGTTGCCTTTTTAATTTGTTTTACATTCTTAACTGCAGTTACTTCAGACAATAGAGCAAGAAAAACATCAGTAATTTAAGCTGATATTACTCACTTTTAGTACAGATTGTGAATTTATATCTTAATACAAGTTGGACCATCTTAAAATAAAACCTAAAAAACCTGAAACCCATGCTTATTCTAGAAACACAAACCTTGAAATATTCTTCCAAAATAAAGACCAGGAATGCAAATATGACTTCCACCAACATTTAATTAACCTTACCACAAGGGTGTCCCACATCAGATTCAAAATAAAGCTTTTAAAGCCCTTTATGACCAAAACAAAAAAAATTCAAATCTAGCACGGCAAAATTTACAGCATTTACATGTGCTTTAAATAATATATTGTCTAGTGGCAATGGTTTATATTTTCCCAGTTACATTGTGTGCAGTGTAAAAAATATCTCAAAAATACAACATAAAATCTGTAATTATGTCTCAGATAAAGTAACACATAAAACTATTCTCTGGGCAATACAATTAGACTAGCTACATGTGGGGCCCATGGTGAGCCCTTTCAACAGAACACTGAGCAGAGTTTGTAGTTAGCTTAGTCAGGAACAGGACAAGCTATTAAAATGCACTACAAACAAAAGCTCAACTAACATAGTGCTGCTTAGCATTCATCTACTTTTCAACAAATGATTTCCATTCAGCCATCACCTTCTCGTATGCACTAGTGGCATCTTGATCATGGATGACATCACCAATTACCTCAGTCTGGATGACAGAGAGGAGCATCGCAATGCATTTTGGGTAGGTTAAGTGTAAAATGTAGTAGTATGCCATCAATACCAACAGTGCTTCACAAAAATCCTCCTCAATGGTATGGGCTCACTGGTATGTTTCCCACTGCGACTAAACCGGTTGTTCCATCAAAAAGTAGCACCGGGGCAGACAGAGGCCGCTTCTCCAAGTACAGCATGGGGTCCTCACCTGGCTGGAATACAACAAAACGGGCAACATGGTCAAGACATGTGAAAAAAACTGCTTGAAAAGAACTGATTGTGTTCTGGACATAAATATTCAGTTAAGCCATTAATACCTAAACTGTTTAATTATTGGAAATGAGAAAATGAAAGACTTGTAAGAATAATTTGACCACTACTGAACTTAACATTTAAGTAGTTCTTGCTATGAGTGAAAGTACACAACAATGATAATGGACATGTTACAGTGACTAACAATATTGTCACCTTCAGGATGTGAAGGAGAGCCTCACTGGCATTTCCAAGCCGTTTTGGTGGTGGAGTTGGTGAGGGGAAGAGCGTTGGGAGCGCATTTAAGAGGGCAATGATGAAATCCACTACGGAAAAGAAAAAATGTACACTTAAGGAAGTGCTTTGTACATGGCTGACATAACAAGTCCTGTAAGCAAAGAACAAGTTACCTTTATGCACGTCCAATGGGAAAGGTGGTTTCAGGACCTTCTTCCACACACCAAAAAACTGCACTTTGGCACAAAAGTCTTGCCATCTTCCCTTCATTTCTTCTATGTATCTGTGGTTGGAGCCACCCACTATGCGACCTAGCTCATCTATTGCCTACAACAAAAAGTTGCTAAAGATGATGAATTATCCAGCTTCTGACTTTGCTGAAATACACAGCAGCCACAGAGGGAAGTTAACAAAAATGAAAGACAAAAGACATTTACATTTTGTATTTCTTTGAAGCACGAGTATGCCTCAAAGATTTTTGAGGCTCTGTCTTCTTCCCTTGTAATTTCTCCATCAATGAAAGCCCGTCTGGCCTCAAACTCAAGATCCAATATTTGAGCAACATCACTTTGGTTGGGTTTTACTTTGGACCTCTTGTGCATGTTACTCAGAGTTTTGTAGTGCTTTGCCTGCATCTTCCGTCTGTCCTGGCCTGCTTAAATGGATTTTAAAAAAGGAAAGGAAAAGAGGGGGAAGAAGAAGAAAAAAAAATCAATATCCTTGAATTTTTCCATTTTGGTGTTACACAAAAATCAAACAAGGAAAATCTGTCATTTTTATAATTCAAGTATAAAACTAAAACTTCGGATGTTTTTGCCATCAGCTAAAATATATCACAAACATACTGCGTCCAAAAAAAAAAAAAAAATTGTAAAGCACTATTGATCAGTGATATTCTGGCAACTAATAGGCACAAAAAACTTTGTGTGAAACAAAAATTTCTTAATGAAGTTTAATAAAATAAAATATTCTAAAGCAGCTTTATTCAATCCATATGTTTTGTTGTTTTTGAAAGCAAAATGGTATGACTGTTAAATGGATGCTTATAATGCTTGTTTTAAAAAATCCATTCAAATCAAAAATAGAAAAGGAAATACCGTTCACGTCACTGTGGACAGTGACTGAGTGGATTAAAATCTTTCAAGTAATCTGTTACAAGAATCTAGTTCAGTCAATACATAACATGCTGAGAAGTGTGAAGAACTGAGAAGCTCCAAATTGATCTATTACTAAAAAGTTGGGCCAGTCAGAAAAAGAACTGGAGCGGAAACTTGTTGGAACAAACAAACTGGGTTCAGATCCCAGTAAAAATAAAAATGGAAGCTAAGTTCATGAAGCCCAAAGAAAATATCCTGCTCAGGCCTGAGAAATAAGTGGCAGTTGTATGTAGGTAGAGGAAACCATCATTGATGGCATAGTGCTGAGTGGTTTGGCTCTTTTCAGAGAGCCGGCTCTTTTGGCTCCCGAACGGCTCTTAATTTAGCATCTTTTGTAGCCCCATAATCTGCCTTAATTTCTCAAAAATGAATGGTTTGTGTTTTGAAAACATGTTTGTGTTCAGCATGTTTACGAGAAGCCTTATATTTGCCTCCTTTTGTACATTTATTATGATACAAAACCACCTACATTTGTTTAACATTTCAACAAAACTATTATATTGCACAAATGAACAAAAAACAGCAAACAAATCCTCAAAACAGAATGAGAACCAAACTCAAGAAAGCAGCATTAACGTCCTCAGTGCAGGAAACATGCCTCATCTTGGATGGATCCGGTTTCCCCTCTCTGAGAGTAGGGTTTGATGACACTATGCACTCACTCAAGTAGTTTGCTCATGGCTGTCTGCTGTCTCACTAGGAAAACGGTGGAGAACCAGCGACTCATAGTCTCCCTGCGCCGCCTACTGGTAAACTTGTGTTACTGCATCTGTCTAAAGAATGACTGCCAGCTATAAATTAAGAATATTTCACAAGAAAAACTCAAATCATTCCCAAATAAATAAATAAAATTAACATTTCGTGGGCACACATTAGTCTGCATCACACACTCATTTAGGAGTTACAGCACAGTATTTTCATACGTACATCTTCAAATTATATAGTGATTGCACTTACTGGTGCATTAATTGTGAGAAAGGTGTGTTGTAATTACTGCTGTGACACTCATGCATACATTAAGTTTCCTTACACTGTGGGAGAACAGGCCAACATCAAAAGCCAAATTGCAGCAATGTCTGGTTTCCCAAATGTAATCAGTGCGAATGACTGTACTCACATTGCTATAAAGGCTCTGAGTGAGAAAGAATTTGCCTATGTGAACCGTAAAAATGTACAGTACATTCAATCAATGTATAAGTTATTTGTGACTCGAACATGGTTTTGACAAATTCAGTGGCACAGTGGTCTGGGTCAATACATGACTCATTCATCCTGACACACAGCAGTGTCAGTAATAGACAGCAGGCAGGCGTTTCATGTGATGGCTGGCTCCTTAGTAAGTAAATACACATTCTAACAATTAAAACCTGATTCATAATAATTCTTCTGGAATAATCTGCATCGGGGGGCAGACAGCTGTACCATCCCAAAAAGGTGTGCAGAATAATCATGGCATGTAGTGTCATGTACAACGTCACACTGAGGAATGCCATTCATCTTCTACCTGGCCTCCATCCCCCTCACCATGAGGACCCTGACACACAGTCCCCTCCCCAACATAAAGAGTTTCAATGGGGACCAAGGCTGCGTGAAGGTGTCATGCAGTTATTTTAATCAGTTAAAGAATTCAGATAAAACACCACACATCACTTCAGATTTGTTGCAGTTCATCCCAGACTTCCTTCACCACACTGATTGTGTCTCTTGGCGTTCGCAGGACGGCGTCCATCAGAACCTGACTACTTCGAGGTGCAACATGCACCCGGGGCACACTTGTGCTCGGGCAGGCCATCCCTGCAACCTTTCATTTATTTGTGATTCCACTACTTTGACCCCAAATAAAGTGTTTTTATGAGCCTCCACCTCACGAACAAGCACCTCAAACTACTTTTTCTTGTCTTGTCGGTTGTTACAATTAAGCTTAAAATGCCACAGATCAGCTGGTCTGTTTAAATACATAATGTATTCTGCATTAACCATTGAATGTGGGTGTGCAGGGGTCGGGATATGAGCCAATTTCCCTTGTGCAGACTTTCAGGAAGGATATGATCTATAAAGGGGAAATTGCTTTCATTTGTGCGTACGCCAGGTTTTATAAATCTGAATATATTTTGGGCTTTTGGATGCATGTACGCTTTTAGTAAGGAACCTTTGCACAGGATGCTATCCATATCCATATAATTTTATATACACCACTTAATTCGGATGATGAAGGCGCACAGATTGAAACGTAAGCAGTATGCGGACATTGGCAAAGTCATTCACTTCATCCAGAAGGAGCTGGAAGGACCCAGGAGACTGCATGGGTACAGGTGGATTCACAAAAAATTTCTGATGGATGGCATCAGGTTGAAAAATTCTCATATCTCTCGATGCCCGGAGACTAAACTGAAGGCAGTATTATGCTCAGGGACCAAACTATATTTGGCATGTAGATTCATATGACAAATTAAAACCATGTGAAATCTGCATAAACTGTTGCATTGATGGGTTTTCCTGCAAAATAATTTGGTTAAAAGCAGCAAACACAAGCAGCGACACACACGTTATTGGAGGCTACTTCATTAATGCCAGTGAACAGGCTGGTGGATGTCCTCGGGTAGTCAGGACAGATTTAGGTACAGAAAATGTCATTATCATCCAAACCTCCCTCCACCACCATGATACCGACAACAGATATGGAAGTCAGTTTCATTGCTGCATCCATTACTTCAAACCAAGACATGGAGAGCTGGTGGGGGATCCTTCACAAAGAAGGAATGGAGTTCTGGATACAGTTCATCAGAGAGCTGAAAGATGAAGGCCTTTTATGGGTGAATTCCTGGACAAATGTCTGGTGCAACTCAGTTTTCAGAACATAATTCAGGTAACATTTTAGGACTCTTATGGCCTCTGGGTTTTTGAGTAAAAATAAATAAATAAATAAATAAATAAAGTAAGTCAATTAGGTAAAGTAAAAGAGTAAAAGCAAAATTTACAATACTACTCCTAAAGTCGAGTGCATGCACATATATATATATATTCTTGCACGGCAGCGAGGTCAAAAACAGGGTTACTAGCACAGACATCCCACTAGCACTGTATGCAGTTTATATAATCATTACCATCTCACATAGGAACACAAAGTTCTTATATCAACCATGAATAACAGTGAATAAGGTGGCTCTGTTTATACAGCTCAGCACAGAGCAAACAACGCTGCTGTCCATGGTGCTGAAATACACTGAACGAATCACCAGCGTTGGTGGTAAAAATTCCATGTAATAAATGAATAAACACACAACACTGACAAATTAATGCTTTTCTTTTAAATTAAGAAACATTTGTAACATCATGAATAAATAAATTTATTTTAACTTGAAAGTGAACTTTTTCTTTTTTAGAATTTTGCCTTTGTGGCGTGTTTTCAGGGATTACAGCTGCTTTTCAGGAAAACCGAACTCCCCTTAGCTCCTCCGTAATTCGGACCGTGAACTCAGACAATTATGTTCATTAATCTGCTTTAATTTGGTGTAACACTGCTGTACCACTTTAAACATTAGAAAATAGAATATGTCTATATTGCCAATGACCTAAATAATCTATGTTTCTCTTTTAAAACATAAGATTTTAAAGACGTTAATATGCAAAGACATAATAAATGTACAGATAAATTGTGCACTGTGGCTACTCCATGTCTCGTGATCCCTTGTCCTAAGGTGCACAGACAAACAGGGAGGGTTACTATGTTTATAGTTACTTTCTTTCTTTACCTTGTCAATAAAACATTTTTCTTTCGCATGAGAAATGTTTTAACCTGGATTTAAAAGTGTCTATGTTACGGCCCAGGCCTGTCAGCTGGAGAGCATGTATGTAAATATGAATGTGCCAGTGCTTGCAGGTGATTGGCCGGGGATCCTTCAGCTTTGCTCCCTCCCTCCTTCATCAGGATTGGACAATGACGTCTCCGCTTCTTCCCAGGCCAGGCAACCCAGAAGTCTGCTCAGCTATATAAGGCTGGGAATGCCTCCAGTCAGGACAGTTGTGTGTGAATACAGCACAGCTCTCCACTCGCTCTCTGTGTCCCGTGACTGCACTGTGTGTGCATTTGATTACATTGTTACCCAGTGGGGGATTAGGTTTTAGTATTTGTATGACTGGACTGATCTGAGGACTTTAATTGTGAATTTGAGTGCTTTATGCCTCTTGTAAGAAATCTCTTTTTGTTTTTGGTTTTGTGTTATTGGTTTTTCTGTTGTTGTTAAGCTGCCACTTTGGGCTTTAACTGTTTTCAGAACACTTTAAGTTGGTTTTTGCTTTTTAGTTTAATGAGTTACACTTTTATGGTTGGAGTTATTGTGAAACAAATACTGTTGAGGTGCCTTTCTTTCCCTTTGGTGCCTTTAATACAGGCACCCTACCTTGTTTTGTATATTTTATATTATTATTGTAAATAAATTAATTGTACTGTGAGTATCTGTCTCCGGCCTTGTTTTGCTACTACCCTTCTTGCCCCTAGATCACCGAGGGGTTGTAACAGTCTACATAATCTCCACTTGCAGTTTATTTAATGAAACTGAAATTCATCCATGTCTGTTTTTTCCTCCATTTTCATCCTTTGACCTCTGTGATATGATCATGTCAAAGTCAGCCTTACATTTCCAACAAACATACCAGAAGCTGAAGTCAGGGAGGTTCTGCGTTCACTTGTCTTTAACTAAAGTGATTGAGAAATCTGTATTTACAAACTTTACTTTTGTCAAGATCTAAATCACTAAATTTATTGTAACATGTTAAAAAAAACTGTCACCTTAAAATGATGTAGATTTATCTGCTTTATTTGATAATTGTTTAAGTTTATTTTGCTCAAATGAAAGGACTGTTGCATTCCTTCAATCAGTATAATAGAACAGAATATTTTCTGATTGTGTTGCTGGTCATTGTGAAAAGAAAGAATAAAAGAAAAAAAAAAACTTTAGGATTTACACCCCCTTTTCGGTGCCCCAGCTTCCTAATGTTCTTTGCACATTGTAATGTCCTGTGACCTGCTTTGACACGTTATTTTCCCTACTCTGGGATCAAAATATATATATTTTTGTTGTCTGATTTTGTAGCAGTCTCGTGAAACATTTCGTGATGTTTAATGCCTCTGAGCTATAATCATTTAGGTATGCCAGTTGTGACAGAGGCACAGATACGTACAAGATAAGATCAAACCTGGAGACTTCTTACAGACTCTATGCCCAGCTTTCATAGGGGGGGTACTTAGCTTCTGTCAGCAGTGAAATTAATACACAGCCCCATATATATATATATATATATATATATATAAAACCATGACACATCAGGAGAAATTTGGGGTTCAGGGTCTTGCTCAGGGACACCTTGACATGAGCTCGACAGGCAGAGGATCTAATCGGCAACCTTCAGGCCACAAGGTGACCACGCTACCCACTGAGCCACGCCGCCCCTATTGTTCCTGTTGAGGGCAGGAACTGACTGGGAATGATGGTGGATTGACTGGCGTACATAAAATTATATGGATATGGATAGCATCCTCTGCATAGGCTCCTTACTAAAAGCGTACGTGCACCCAAAAGCCCAAAATGTATTCAGATTTATAAAACCAGCCGTACGCACAAATAAAAACAATTTCCCCTTTACAAATCACACCCTTCTTAAATGTTTGCATGAGGGAAATTGGCTTGTATCCCGACCCCTGCACACCCACATTCCCACATTCTACCATAAATGGTTAATGCAGAATACCTTATGTATTTAAACAGACCATCTGAGCTGTGGCATTTTAAGCTTAATCGTGACAACAGAGAAGACAAGAAAATGTAATTTTATCAAGACTGAAGTTGAGGTGCTTGTTGGTGAGGTGGAGGCTCATAAAAACACTTCATTTGGGGTCAAAGTAGTGGAATCACAAATAAACGAAAGGTTGCAGGGATGGCCTTCCTGAGCACAAGTGTGCCCCGGGCATATGGTGCACCTCGAAGTGGCCGGGTTCTAATGGACGCCATCCTGCAAACACAAAGAGACACAAACAGCGTGGTGAAGAAAGACATACCTGTTCTCTGCTGCATTTCACTAGTTTTTATTTAGACGTCACATCAGGTTCTTTTAAGCTGGAATCATTAATATTGTCTTTCCCCACACTGGAACTTTATTTCTTGCATTTTATCTATTTGATTTTAGCGTCTTCTTTCTGTTTTTATTTTATTAATTGCAGTTCCTTTAATCTTTTTTTTATGAACTTCCATTGCTTTCTGCACCCTACTGTAATGTTTTATGTAAAGAACCTTGAATTGTCTTGTGCATGAAATATACTATACAAATAAATTAGCCTTGTCTTGGAACAAAGCATCCAATTCTACAGCAAAGGAAATCGGTGATAAACTGGTCTTAGTCTTTACTCATTGGATGATCACGGTTCAATTTCAGTGGCAGGTCAAAAAGGGGACTGGGATAATTATAACAAAAAAAACACTGATTTTTACGTGCGTTGTACTTGCACAAATCGCTGTCTTTACCACGTGTTAAAGTACGACAAAATGGCACTTTTTGCATGCTTTCATTGAACGCCACAAAAGGCTGTGTGGCCACAAAGAACGTCGTATTTTTGGGCGTTTACAGAAGCTTTAAATATGGTATGTTATGTGTTTCATGTGGCTAAAATGGAGCTTTTAATGCTGCTTTTCAAACCACAAAATGGCGTATTTTATGCCGTTTTATTACAAACACACCAATAGAGTGGCAATTTATGGCCCTTTTGGCTTGCCATTTGTGTGCACAAGTGATGCACACATACTCATGCACACTCGCAGCACAAAAATGCGTGTACACGTACACACTCACACCTATCAATGATCATGTTAACATTTAGGTGAACATCCAACGCAGCTTTTCTTAGACTTTGTGATCTGCTTAAAATAAGTCCCTCTAGGAAATTATGATTCAAACTCAGACAGCCCTCTCAAATTTAACATATTTTAGCAATTTTGTCCAGTAACTTTGACGCAACCAAAACCAAAACGCAGCAGTCTTCCATGTTACCCAACATACATCTTTACTTTCTGTTTTTGATTGTGACTAGGGATGTTATGCTCGAGCAGTCTGCTCGATCACGTGTCGAGCATGTGACACGGAAGTGTTGCGAGCATTGTCTCTGAGCATTGATTCAGCATGCCAAAAGTCACGTGATAGACCAAACGAGGCCTCGTTTCGTCATCAGCGCGTGTCGAGCAGCTGCGGGAAATTCGAAGGGGCCGGGCTTTTCAATCTGTCAATGATTTAAAAGGGGTTCCAAGCGCTTAGCAGATCGTGGGTTTTTGAGAGGAGGGGATTTTGCTAGCGATTGTGCGATATTACATTTGGAGAACAGATTTAGGGAAAGCATCACATTAACATTAGCTCATTTAGATCATATTTAGCTGACAAACATTTATATAGACACACTTAGTTACAAACACAGAGGTGAAACACTACATACATACATATATACAGACAGCACACACATCTTCACATAGAAATATAGATATATATATAAATATAGTTAGGTTATTATATATACATATTATTATTGATAAGTTTAGAGAGTGTTTGAGAGGCTTTAAGAGATTGTGTGTAGACTGTGTCTGAGTGAAAGTTGTGGTGTGTGAGTGAGACAGAGAGGAAGGGCGATGGAAGGAGAGCCAGTGCCACCCAAGCGTGTGCGTTCCTACGCATGGGAACACTTTGACTTGATTTCACCCAAAAAACTCAAGTGTTTCATATGTGCTCAGGAGATTACGTACAGCGGGAACACATCGGCGATGTTGCGGCATTTGCGTTCCAAACACCCGGAGACAACGCCTACACCTGTTGCTGTTCCTGCTCCTGGTGGTGCAGCAAACCGTCAAGGTAGGATTCTAAATTCCTTCACTTTATGCGAGACATTATGAAATGAGTACTGGTCAAATATGGTTAACTGTTCAATATAATCACCTTCCTAAAATAATCACATAAGTCATTTTTATTTAAATTTCTTTTCGCCTAAATCATCAGTTTGATTGTCAGTTTGATATTGTCACCAACATCTTCAGATGAACAGTTCATTAGCTGATCTTTTCTTCTAACAATGTTGGTGATATTATTAGAGGTTGCCAGCATCATAAAATGATTAATTAGGCTTACAAAATAATTTTTGTGCAATTGCCATTGCTGTAGGATGGTGATGATATGTAAATTATTTTATTTTACAGTGCGGCAAGCTGAATTGGATGAGGCACTGGTGGGCATGATAGTTATGGATGCACAGCCATTTACATTGGTGGAGGACAAAGGCTTCAGGGCCTTTGTTCAGAAGCTTGACCCCACATACACCCTGCCTACTCGCCAGGCTTTGAAAGTATTGGTGGAGAAGAAATATGATGAGGAAAAAGAACATGCCATCAAAGCTGTGGAGAAGGCAGAAGCGGTCAGCCTAACAGCTGACATGTGGTCATTTATTGCCATGGATGGCTACCTTGGGGTCACCTGCCACTATGTAAATGAGCATATGGAGCTAGCAAGTGTTCTGTTGGGTGTCAGCCACTTTAAGCAGTCGCATACGGCTGAGAATTTGAGAGATGCCTTGCACGCACAGTTGACGGCATGGGGATTGAGGCAAAAGGTCCACTGTCTCATCACGGACAATGCTGCAAACATGCAGTTAATGGCGAAGCTAATGGGACTGAGGAATGTGCCGTGCTTTGCACACAGCCTGAATCTGGTTGTGAAAAAGTCACTGGAACAAACACAGGCTTTGGCAGACATCAGGACGAAGGCAAGAAGAATAGTGACCTATTTTAGATCCAGCGTCAAGGCCAAAGAGCACCTGGTGGAAATCCAGCAGCAACTCCAGAAGCCAGCTCATAAACTCATTCTAGAGGTTGACACCCGGTGGAACTCTACCTTTTCCATGCTGCAGCGCCTTCATGAGCAGCGTGAACCTGTTGGAGCCGCGGTCACATCTCTGACCACTGATATCACCCCCCTCTCATGTACTGAGTATGACACCATTGGTGAATGCCTAGAGGTTCTCGGACCATTCAACTTGGCAACAACTGAACTATCTTCAGAGAAGACCGTGTCAGCGTCAAAGGTCATTCCAATAATCCGAATGGTGCAGCATAAACTTGCTACAAAAGCAAGTGTACTACATAATCCTACAGCAATCGAGCTTACACAACACCTGCAACACTTCTTACACACAAGATGTCACGTAGAAAATATTCGTGTCCTGGCAACGGCAACTTTACTGGATCCCCGATTTAAAACTATAGCATTTGGTAATACAACATCAGCACAAGATGCCGTTGCCAGGATAACCGCTGAATGTGCTGCAAGCATGAGAATGGAGAGGGAGGCGCAGTCAACATCACAGGTATGCCAGATTTTGCTGAGTTGTTGTTTATGTAATAAGCACACATGACGCTGCATTTATACTGTGTCTAATTTCAGTTACCAACACAAGCGGCATCCACATCTGCAGCAGCAGGGGACCAGGACAACTTGTGGGACCTTCTGGATAGCCGAGTTGGTTTGTATTAGCCACTGATTATGTCTGCATTATTTCCTCCTGAAATAGGCTTTTTTGTCACCTATTTATTTCTTGTTTAGGTGCAACTCAGAGCACTCAGAGTGCAACGGCAGATGCCACGGTGGAGGTCCAACGGTACCTAGCTGAACCCTACCTCTCCAGAGGAGAAGACCCGCTCGAATACTGGAGGACACGCAAGTCTGTGGACCCCAACCTATTCAAGCTGGCAAAACGATATTTGCACATGCCAGCCACATCTGTGCCTTGCGAGCGGGTCTTTTCCAAAGCTGGAGAGGTAGTGTGCCACAAGAGGAGCAGACTGAAGCCTACCATCATTGAAAAAATACTGTTTTTAAATAAAAATCTCTGACACAAAACAATGTGACACAAGCATTTGTCCTATAATATCTTTTGATACAACTGTATAAAATCAGTAACACAATCACCATCCATGTTGCACAAGCACCCCTTCCCTCAAACGTCTCCATTCCCTCTGTGAGCAGACCACTACTATCATTACAGATTGGTATACTTTAAATTGCACCATAATTTCTTTTACCTAAACAAATGTTGCCTAATACCCCCTCCTTATTATTTATATGAACAACAGAGAATAAGATCTTCACTCAGATGGTAGATTACATATTGTTTATTGAACATGTATTCCAAGATGAGATAGGGATGACAGATGTGAGGTGTCAACTGCAACGCTGTCCTTCTGATGCATCAGGTGCCCACAGCCAGCAGATGGAGCTCTTTGGTTTGGTCAAATGGTTCAGAACACTAAGCCATTTTCAAGCACTTAGGTCAAAGTTGGCTCGATGATTCATGAGGCTTCAGTTTCACCATCCCTAATTGTGGTAGAGAAGGGCTGGAAATGTGTAGGAGAATACTCTGACAATCTGGCAGTGAGCAGCAGAGAGACTTCTGCTTATGTAGGGAGCAACACAGGTGGAGAGCATCAAGTAATCAGCCCAAAACTGTGACAACAATAATATCCTCTTAGTGGATGGTAATATTAGTTCAGCCACAAAAGACTCAGGAGCACAACGTATTTCACAATTTATTGATGTCAACAAATGGATAAAATCTTTCTTGTAAGCTCTGTCTGAGGTCCTGGCTGAAGAGCAGTAATTAGCAGATTCTGCCTTGATGTGAAAGCAGGGGTTGTAGCCCTCCCCCAGTAGATAGAAGTTCAATTTAATCCATAAAGAGCTAAAAACAATAAAGCTGTCACACAATGGCTCTGCAGACTTCTGGACACTCTTGTATTTTTGCTGAATTAAATGCAAATAGTGCAAATAATGCAAAACTTTTTAGCTCATTAAGTCTTCATCGCCATTAAAATGTGTTCAAGAGAAAAGTTCTTACATGTGTTAAGTTGCAAAAGCAGACACCGTCTGATAATAAATAACTTCTCTTAACTATTACCAATGGATGAAATCAAAGGTTTTGTATCATCGTTAATATTATTTGTGAGATTCCCAAAAAAGTCACACACTCCACTATTGTACTATGTAAACTAATGAGTGCAGATTTTTACCCTTTTTTAAAATGATAAATTGTGCTTTTAAAAATATGTTCGCTGATAACAGATTGTATTATATTAAACACCATTTACTCATAACATATAATTTACTACTGCTGTCTTGCAAGATTTTTTTTATTGATGAAGGAAAAGTTCTTTCCCTTAGATTTATAACAAGAGATGATTAGGGAGGGTCTCTGCACATTTTGTAGAAGCCGTTTTGATACCTTCAGGATTGTTAGGTGTGACTCTACCACCTCCTTGCTGGAATCAGTCTTGTTGAAACAAGATGCCACCGAGAACTCCATCCATTCAGGATAGCAGGGCACTCTGTATAGAACTGTTTGAGAATTGGTCTTCGTGTTTTTCTGTACCAACTGTACATCTCTCTTCATGATCATGGGTTCAGTGTGACTGAGATACTGGCTGTTTCACATTCTTAGGCCTCCTCAGTAACCTACACCAAAATAGCTTGGGACTCCAGAGCCAAAAACAGCTCCCAGGTTTTTTGTCACCTCTCTTTAAGTATGATTAAATGTCTTTGTTAAACCAACAATCTGTGGAATGACACACATTCTACTTTACTTAACTTTGCTAATGCACCAGAGCACCTTATGTTAATTAATTTGATAACTAATGTATTTTTGTTTCAATTACACAGCACCTCTGTAGGCACTGGAAAGAGTAAAGAATATGAAAGTGATGAAGAGGTCAACATATGATGTTTGTCAGCCATGTAAACCTTTGAGAGCCCCTACAAAGACCAAGCATCACCCCCAGCCTACAGCTGTCACTCAAGACAGACCTGCAGGGTTCCTAAAAAATCGGTTTAAATTAAAAATAAATATTTTGAGTTTTTGCATTTCCATGTAATATATATTTACAAGGTTGTGTGTTACTCTTGTGACTTTGTGTAAGTCAAAATATACGTGTTTATTAAATCTGTGCTCTTCTGGGCAAAAGAAGTTGATGTTTAAAATATGCACATTTCACTGTATTTTGTGAAGCAGACAAACCCACCTACAGTCCTTCATAAAATGCCTCATTACCCAAGCCTGCTAATCTCTATAAACCTGTCATACCCCACATTATATTCATGTAACTATTGTTACATTCATTCATTTCATTTCAGACTGATTGTCATTCATCTTACAATATACATGTCACACTGTACAGCCCTGTCACATGAATAAAAATGTGTACACAAGTTACTTTTTGAGGACATTGTAATAGTGTTGTTGTCTTCGTTATGGACACAAGGCTAACTGTATTACAAAGCTTAGATTAGCTGCTGATACCTGCAAGTGTGTTATTGTGATAGAGTGGGACACTCTGAAGTGGATGTGTATGTTGCTGGGTTGATAATTCCCTTTCGACAGAGCTCCGGTCAGAGAGAAGGGCACAGAGAAGACAGCTCCTTGAACTTCTTTATTGTAGTTGGGTAACAGGATGTCTGTGTTTATTTGTGGGTGGATGAGTGCAGTAAATGTGTGTTAGGCGCGTGTGTGTGTGTGTATGTGGTCTGTGAAAGTACAAATAATATTAATATTACTGTACAATTGTACGAACTTGCATAGCAAATAATAAATAGCATACATATTCTGACTGGTAATATTGTAACTTAGCCCCAATACATCAGCTGAACCATGAATTAACCATAATCCAGTCGAAGGATCAATAACACAAGTTGGCGGGGTTAGACCAATTTAGCGGTCTCTGGCTCCATCTAGTGGGTGCAGCCCGCAATTGCACTGCAGGCTCTCAACACGTGGAGGACGCATGAACCGCGGCAGCAAATTACACTACATTGCTTCGTAGGGAATGGATTGCATACAATGCGGCTAGGCACACAAACTAAATAAACGACAAATTAAGTAGACATTTCGCTGATACAATGCTTACACACATTCTGGACAATATTAGCATAATAATATGTGTTAAACCTTACTTCTTATTCATGTACGCACGCGGCGGGTGACCGTGTTGTAGCTTGCGGTGCCAGTCTCAGTAAGGATACACACCGGAAAAGGAAGTAACGCCAGTAACATGCAAGCTTCACAATAAAATAGCTAGAAACATAATCGACTTTCCGACAGTTATATACCTGACTTGCTTCCAGTACAGGATTCCATATGAACCCCGAATAATATCTGAACTTATGTTTAGATGATATAAACGCAGAGAAACTAATGACGTCTTTACTTCCTGAGTTGGAAGCTATATTATATGGAGATACGTGGACTCTTCACTTTTTAATGTTGCAGTGGCCCCTGAAAGATGGTTACAACAAGCATGATATCACAGTCAAAATTTATTTAATCCATACAAGTAGCAATGGCATAAGCAAATAACAACATTCTGTTTTCTAATTTTTTCAACAGCTAATCTTGGTAGACTCTAAAAATGACCTTCAGCTCCTCATGCGACAGCTTTGGCTCCACTTCTCCAACGGTGCCTTTAACAACATCAGATGTTAACTTTAATAACATAAGCCACCACCTCCACACATCGCTATGCAAAGAAATGCAACATATTTTATGAGCAACTGGCCCCCTGGAGTGCTGAAATGATGCCTGGAGTAAACACGTTCATGTGCTGAGGTCTGAAAAGAAGAATGAAGCAAAGTGTGAGCACCTTGACAGAAAGTGTTGCTACTAGACTTGTTGATAAAGTTGCTGATATTGTTATAGGAGACATGCAGGTTGCAGTAAATTATTCCTTTGTGTATGTTGTAAATTCTTAAATTGTTGGTGACATTATATAAAAATGGTATGACTTCTTAAATTCAATTTCTGTTTTGAAATGGCAAACCTAAGCAAACCTATAAGAACCTCACGTTATATTTAAAGCAAACTGAGTTAGAATGTACTGTATGTTGTTAAATAAGTGACGTAATCTTACCAGTGCAGTGTGTTGATTTGCATCCATGTAAACGAAAGGAAAAGAGGGACAGCATGGCTCCTCTGCTATTTTCATCATCTTCTCAATATTTAAAGAAATGCAAAAGATGTAACTTTCAGCAATTACAGGCTGACATAACCTCAGCAGTGGCATGCTAGTACATTTGAACAAATAATATTTTCAGCAAAAAACACTCGTAATGCATCTCACCCTTTTCTGCAGTAAAGGTGATGTAAAGTAAAAGTAAAAGTATTGTTAACAACTCAATTTTGAGAATTAATATTGGCAATAAATAGAAAATCTGCACAGTAAGAAATCTGGAAAATCAACTTACCTAAACTATAAAGCTCAGCGGGAAAGTTTAAAGCTACATTTTTTATTAATATGGTAAGAATATGCTGCAGAGTGAGCGCAGTATCTGATGAGTCAACTTATCGGAGTTTTATAGAACTTTGTTATAATTTTATACAGGTTTGAGTTTGTTAATACTGTGTTATTATACACAGTATGTGTATAGTATGTGTGTGTGTGTGTATGTGTGTGTGTTCTTTTTTTATATATCACCTTCTACTTTTTCTTACTGCACCTGTACTGTTGCAACAAAACAATTTCCTCACTGAGGGACACATTTTGTTTTTCTTGATGCAACTCCTGAATAAATCGTCTCATCAGCTGCAGGAGCTGATTTTCCTGTAAATAATGAGATTATTAGTAAGTTTGTTTAGTTAGTTTGCAAGTAACATCCTAATTTTACACTAATTTCTCTGGTAAAATCTTAAATGTATGTTGAAAACAGAAGAGAAAACAAGTTCTTCATTATAAAAATGAGTTGGATGTTGCAGTGATTGTTCAGTAATATGAATATCTGTCTTGGACAAAGGCTGAACAACAGGTACAGGTTACAACAGGTGCAGCAGCAGGTGGGCGGAGACTTTACTTGCTTTTGTTTTTCCTGTGCACCTGTGCATACAGCATACTGACATCTAAAACAAAAGCCACATGTCACATTTAAGTTTTTAACTCATCATATAATCTCATCGAGGGTGTTCTTCACACACAATAAACCTGATTAAACTTGACTAGTTGAACCTTTTTAAATGGTAATGCTTCAGTCTGAGTTTTAAAATAAACATATGGCATCTAAACCATTTACACTGAGATCATCTGAAGTACAACAAAACTAAAAATGTCTGATCTTTGGTGAGAAGAGTTAAACTGCAGGAAAAAGAAAACAAAGAAACATTCTGAACACGTGAAACTTCACATGTTGAACTTAATTAGAACAAATGATTAAAAAGTCAGAGGTGGGAGTGTGATATGTGTCATGTGACTGTCATAGAACAGATACAGTAAAATAATTCATTATTAGAAATAATTCAATTCAATTCAAATTCAATTCAAATCCTTTATTGTCCCCAGAGGGAAATTGATTTTGCAGCCAGAACACACACACACACACACACACACACACACATAGGACAGACATCACATCAAAACATCAAAAAAACAAAATCAGAACCAATGACATATGTCAACAAAGAGATTCACACACATCAAAATAATGAATGAGCATAAAATAATTTAAATACAATCACAGCTAAAAACAAATAGAAGAACTCGGTCACTTTAGGCCATTACTGTTAAGTAGATGAACAGCAGGAGGGACAAACGACACTTTAGGTCTCTTTGTCCTCCCAAAAGAGGCCCGAAGGTAATAAAATAAACTCATTCTGGAGAGGGTGGTTCGGGCAGTTTAATATAGAACGAGCTTTCCTCACCATGTTTGTGTTAAAAATGGCCAAAAGGCCCTCCTGCTGGGATCCAGAAACTTTGCCAGCAGCTTTCACTAAACGACCCAAACGGTTTTTATTTGCCAAACTAAGGCTCCCGAACCAAGCAATGATAGAAAAAGATAAAACCCATTCAATTACACTTTTATAAAAAAGAGACAACATTTTAGTGCAAACATTAAAAGACCTCATCTTTCTTATAAAGAATAACCTCTTATAAAACATTTTTGAGGTGATGTCAATGTGAGACTCAAAACATAATTTATTGTCAAGAACCCAAATATTTATAACTGTCTACCTCCTCGATGGCAGCTGCTTTAATAAAAGTAGACGGGGGGTTTGACGGAGACTTTCTAAAATCAATAACCATATCTTTGGTTTTGGACACATTTATATGGAGGAAGGAGTTTTCACACCAGCTCACAAAATCATCCACAACCTGCCCGTGTGCTGTCTCACCACCATCAAGAAGGCCAACGACGGCGTGTCCTCAGCTAATTTTACAATATAATTTTAGAATATAATAAATAAAATAAAGTTATTACAGCTGCAACACTTTAAAATCCTCAGTGATCTGAACTCATCATGTATCTTAATATTTTAAATAAAAGAACAAATTATTCATTTTTGGTTTTTATTATTATATTTTGCAAATACAAAACACAACAACACACACGGAAAAAGTTCATAAAAACAATTTACATTTTTCTACTAAAACAAAGTTTGAATTTATCATAAAAAATAATCATGAAAAAATATATTAAAACATTTAAACTCCATCCAGGTTAAAAAAAATGTATGGAATCGTATAATTTCATGTAATTTGTCAAAAAATATATATTTAAAAAAATTAAAGCTACAATGCAGATATAACAAAGTATATTTTACTTTTATCTTTTGCTCCATTTACACATTAAAATGTAACTAAGTGCCTAAATGATAAACAATGAGCAGCTTGAGCTTTGAGCTTAAATAAAGAGGATAAATAAAATGTTGCATCATAAAAACAGAAGCTACTGAACATGTCTGATATTTGGATAACAGAGTTACAAACAGCAGTTTCACACAATGATTCTCTTTGCTGCTTCGCTTCTCTTCACAGACTAAGAACCACAGAAGAAGAACAAATGAGGTTATCTAAGACGTCTGCATGTTACTGAGTTTTCTTCAGTCTTGTGTTTTCCTGAATAAAGCAGCACAGCATGCAGCCTACATGGCAGCATTGTTATCCAGAGCTGCTCCTAATCCGACCTCAGAATAAACTGCTGCATCACCTGCTGCAGGACTCCACTTTCCTGTGAACGGAGATTATCTGAGTCACATATTTGCCTGTAAAATCATCTTTAAAACTTAAAATGGACTTAATATAATTTCTTTATATAAAAGGAACAATAATCTATAAAATGTTTTGTTGTCCTTCACCAGTTACCTGCAGACTGTTAGTTAATACATGCAACATGTCAAATAAGAAGGATTTTTAAGAGGAACAATTTTAAGATTATTTGATGAATTTCATGCTGTGAATGACCCAAAATAAACTTCTGGGAAAATAAGAAATGTAGGTAAATGCAAAGAGTTTACGTACTTTTGTTTTTTTTCTTGCCTTTTTCTTATTCTCATGGTTGATTTCAGCGTACACTGGAGTGGACTCTAAAACCAGATACATGTTAGCAGACATGCAACAATAATGCTAAACCTTCATTATTATTATTATTGTTTAATGCAAATGACTGACAGTATTTACAGAGCAACTGTGTAGATGATGAAGCGCAAAACAACAGTAGCAGAAAAAGAAAACAGAAAAACTTAGAACAAGAACAACAAAAGGAAAAAACTCTAATGTTGACGTTACATGGAGCAGCGTTACTGTGTTATAGGTGTGTATACACATGTGTAATAAGAAAGTATAAGAAATAATATTGATTGACTGACTGTACCTGCAGTTCCTGTCTTCACTTCAGAGTAAACACAACTCTCCTCTGGTTCATGATGCCTCCCTGTTAACACACTCACATTCATCCACTAAAACACACGAAGCTCAAAACCTTCAGAGCTGTTTTTCCTCCTTTAAACAGTGTGTGTGTTGGTGTAACTCACTCTTTTTCCCAAAATGTTTCAGTTCAATAAGAGAGTATGTGACATCTCTGGATTCATCTGCATCTGAAACATTTCATAATTCCACATCAGTCACTTGTTACAAGTTTTCTGAAATCACATCATTTTTACATTTTATTTCCTTTCAGTGGGTTTGATCGACTCATAGAGACAAACATCATCTACTGGAAATAAAAGAGAAAAAAGAGAAGATAATGGTTATTCCATGATTGGAACAAACATGGAAAATTCTATAAAAATATTGTTTTCTGAACTTTTTAATTATTATTTATTTGTTTATTCTTATTCTAATCAGATCATCGATTTTAAAGGTTAATAAAAAGTTAGTGAAATAAAAAGTGTAAGTCCTGACCGTGGAGAGGAGAGCTGTACTGGTTAGTTTCATTCTGGTTGACTCCAGGATGTGAACTGGAGCTCTGACTGCTGCTCTGTGACTGGATCCACCTAAAACATCATAAATACACAATGTTTAACACAGAAAAGTTAAATAATGAGGATTTATGTTGGAGATGGAGTTAAATGAAAGAATGATGTACAGACCTGATGCAGCATAAATCTGTGAAAAAGACATTAGTTGTTAAAGGACTTTGTAGGTCATTTTGTTCTACTGCTGGTTTGTTGTATAACATCAGAATAACTCTGAATATTTGGTTTATTAAAGAGTAAAAAAGGTCTCACCCTTGGACAGTTTGCAGAGACACAACAAGAGCAGGAAAATCAATAATATGATTCCAATGAACTGATCCAACCATCAACAGCACAGGAAATGAAGAGCTTTCAGGTCTGGACACAGCTGGAAACACAACAGAAAGTAATAATGTTATTTATATGAAGGGTTTAGAACATAATTCTCTCAGTGTTTCCAGAAAAATAAATGTGATTTCAAGCTTGAACACAATGAAAAAAAATCCAGATCTACAGTAAAAACTCATCAACAAACTTTTTGTTTCTCCTGCTTTGAGCAGAAAAATGATTTACAAAGTAAAATGTTTCATAATTTAATCCTGCTCACCTGTAACTGACATCCAGCTCTGTTGTGACGTCTTTCCTGCATGTTGACACTTGTAGAAACCTTCGTCTGACTGTGACACTGCAGAGATGTTCAGCTCCTCTCTGCCATCATGTTGGAGAAGTTTGTCATTGTGATAGAAAGAAACACTGGAAAGTGTGTTTTGTTCTCTCAGTCTGCAGCTCAGACTGACAGAAGCTCCCTCAGTCACAGGATGGACGGGGCTCACCAGGATGACGCCATCATCATCATCTGTAAAGAAAAGTCAGTGGATATTAAGTTCAGTCAGAGATCAGCTGGTAGAGAGATTCAGAAAAAGCTGATTTATAAAGAAGTAAATAAACTCTTTATCATTAAACACAGACATCTGATCATGTGTATTTAAAAACATACACATGTCCTGTATATACATATATACACACATACATGTTTACACAGATCTAGACATGGTGTGGCAGTGGTTCAGTCTAGTTCTGAGTGTGGTCTGTCCAGGGCAGGTGGTGGTGGAAGTTTTGTAAAGCCTGACAGCAGCAGGCAGGAATGAAGAAGAAATATTTATTGTTCTATAGTTTTGTGAAGAGATGAAGTGAATGAAGTAAAACCTACAGTCAAGAGTTTGATGCTGCTTTGTGGTGATGGAAGAGAGAGTAGTTTATTTAAAGAATGGATTTATATTTAATCTGCTGAACACAGAAGGAATTAATTTAGCAATAATAAACACAAAATCATAGGATGTAATCACGAGACAAACACTGAAAATCCATTTCTATATGGAAATGACATAAATGATAAGTGATACTTAAAAATGAAAACAAAGCATCATAACATACTCTGTACAGTGATGTTGACTGTGTTGCTGAACTCTCCTGATCCAGACTCACACCAGTAAACTCCACTGTGGTACCAGTTCATGTTCATGTTACATGAGGATCCAGTCATTCTCCCCCAGGAGGAGCAGCGTGACAGATGATGTGTTTCTGTAAACCTCATCACTCTCCACTCAGCAGAGTTTCCTCCACAGTTCAGTGAAACAGAGTCAGATGTGAAGTGTTGAACTCTGTCAGGATTCACTGTGAGAGACGCTGCTGGATGAACATCTGAAAAACAAACATGATGAAAGGTCAAACTTTGTAAAAAAAAAACTCTGCAATAAGTTTAAAAAACACTGAAAATAATTTTTAATTTTGATAAATACTTCAGAGTGAAAGTATTAAATGCTGTTAGTGGATAAGATGTTTGGAATAAACATGAACTGATGATTGTAAAACCTTAAAAGTGCAGAACCACAGATACCAGTAGGCAAGGTCAGGGTTAATGGAGACAGAAAGCAATAAACAGACATTCAAACTGACCTTCAGACCAGACAAATGTGGGTTTACTGTGATCAGTGGAATAAACACGGTCCACTCTTTCAGCTCTACACACACATCCTGCTGTGTGTGTTTGTCCATGAACAATGGTGGAACTACCAGCAGTCCCGTTGGGGCTACCAGGCAGCATCTCATAGCTGTAAGAGATATACTGGTGTGACAGATCAGGAACAGCTTTATACCAGTAGAACCTCCATCCTGCAGACGGAGGTTTAATCTCACATCTCAGAGTTACTGAGGATCCAGGACTCAGCCATGATGGAGACACAGAGAGGACAGGCCGGGGTTTATCTGCTGGAGAGAGATTTTATCTGAATGAAAACATGTTGGACCTTGTTGACTCTTAACTCTGAATAACATTTCTCTACTAATGTTATCAGTTGTGAATTTAAAATTTCTATATGCATTTAAAACATCTACAATCGTTCAGATAAACTGTTCAGTTAAAATGCAAATAAAGGAGCTTTGCTCGTCTCAATGTCCAAATAAAGGAGAACAAAAGTTTTTATATTTTAGTCGTTTTTCTGCTCATACAACAAATAAAAATATGTTTAAATCTCTAAGAAATTACTCAAATTTGAAAGAAAAGTTTGTTCTCCTTCATTTGGATATGAAGATGTGTGATTTTGGCTTCAGCTCCACCAAGAATTAAAATTATATGTAATAATATATAATAGAAAATAGAAATAGAATAATAGAATAAATTTAATTGTTCTCATGAGATCCAGCTTTGTCCTAAAGAAACACTGTTAGGTATCAGGTAAGATATACAAGGAGCTGATTTAACAAAATATAATAATTAGGGCTGTCAAAAATAATGTGTTAAAGGTGTTAATTAATTTATGTAATTAACTGCGTTAAAATTGTTAATGCCATTAACACATGCATGACATGACAAGCCCCATACATCCATCACTTCTCTGTTATGATGGCGGGACGTGTAAACGAAGGATGGAAGAGATCAGCCGGGTGGCTGTGTGGATGGACTTGAGAATTAGAGATGGGATTTATGGCTCTTTGAAGGGAGCCGGATCTTGAGGAGCCGTTCCTTTCAAAGAGCCATTCAAAAGACTGGCTCGTTCTCACAATATCTTACAAAATCTCACAATATATAAGAATGACAACCAATCAAAATATGTACCTATATAAAATCTACTATACAAGATTAAGTAATTATAGGAAAAATATAGATAAAAAGGATAAACCTGAGCAGTCAGTGCAAATTCTAGTAAATGTTTTGGATAGAACTCACAGTATTTGTTTCCAAACAATTCTCTCTGCCCATAGATGCTTCACATGAACGGAGCCTGTTGGACATCAGACTTCTATGATGTCACATTTTATTTATTTTATTTTCATTTTACTCAACTGTACTACTTCTTATTTACTTATTTATTCATTTATTTATTCATTAAGTCAGTCATTTTTAGCTGGAAGGAGGGGGGGGGGATTGGGCTTGGTGTGTGTGTGTATACGTGTGTGCGTATGACTGTGTGAAAGATTTCATTGAGTGTTTTTATTCTTATGTTTTTAATCATGTAAAGAACTTTGTGTTGCCTATGACATGAAAAGTGCTGTATAAATAAAGTTTGATTTGATTTGATTTGATGAAGGCAGTGTCAAAAATTTGTATATAAAAAGAATGTTTCACAAATGAACGGCTCACAGCTGTGAATCGATTCCCATCGTTCATTTAAAAGAGTCGTTCAAAAGAATCGATTCGTTCATGAACATCACATCTCTATTGAGAATAAACACAGGCCTCCCTAATTCATATACTGCACACATATGCTTGCATGCAAGTAAACACACACACACACACACACACACACACACACAAGCCCCATACATCCATCATCTCTCTCTTTTTTATTTTTTTTAACCTGTGCTGTCCAGCATCCTAGAAAGCAGAATAATAGTCTGCTGGCCCCAGTGGGCCAAGATCAGCAGCCGCCGGCCCCACCAGGTACCGTGCCATCCAGGGCGGCCCGAGCGAAGGGCCCAGGGTCCCAGTAGCCCAGAGTCAGCACCCCCCCTCCACCCCCCAAAGGTAGAGGGCCCGCACCATGCCTAAGAGAACCAGCCCCCCCCCCCCCCCTAAAAAACTAATCATAGTAAAATAGATATAGAAATAAAAACTGCATGAAGGTGACTGCTGCTTCAGTGAGTGATATGTTCTAATTATTTATTGTTGTTGGTACCAAATGTGTCTTTTCCACATTTTTTTTAACTAGTTTGAGTTTTTAAAGAGTTTTTATTGTTTAATTTTTAAACAAACTATAAAACTCACGAGTTTCCTCGATGGTGACGTCATGGCTGTCTTCTGTGTAGAAAACTGGTTCTCCTCTTCCTCCTCTGCAGCGGTACAGACCTCCCTGTGAGACTCTGATGACTCCACCTGGTTCATTGTTATTTCTGAGCTGAGCTGCAGGATAGACTGACCCATCTCTGAACCAGTTAAACTTCCAGTCAGCAGAGTGGTCCACAGAGCAGGTCAGTGTTACACTGCCCCCTGCTGGTAGGATTGAACTGTCTGCTGCCAGTCTGGCTCTGGGTTTACTGGCTGGTGAGTTTAGAGCAAAAATAAAACCAACAAATTATTAAAATGTGACTCATTTCACAAACAAATTTACTAAAACCATCACAATTTATACATTTATCAAGTCATCATAGACTACAGTGACGTCGTTTATAGAGCTGCCTCTAAACACTCCTCTATTAACTGGACACCATTTATAACGCTGCCATTTGCTTTATTACCAGATCCTCCTTTAACACACCACTACAGCTTGTGTTCCCTGGTCAGTTAGCCCTCTCTTCACTCTCTTAGATAAACACATTGGTATCTGTTGATTTATAAAACCCTAATTAGAAAAACACAGTTGCATCTTCACTCATTACTCAGATTCATAACATCAGACGTCCTCTTGGCTCAAGTCGCCTCATGAAGCTGCTCATCCACAAAGTCTGCACTACCTTCAGTCATTCATCTTTTCACTTTTCTGCTGCAGATGACTGGAATCACTTGCAACAGAAACTAAAGCTCAGGACTTTTATACCACTGTCATCTTTTAAAAACTTGCTAATGGAAGCGGTCCAGGATTGTTACACTTACTTTTATCTGTAGCTAGTTGGACCATTTTTATGTCTTCCTACAATCTGTTTTAAATTGGTGTGATAATGTTCTGTTAGATGTGTATTCATGTCTTTTGTCATCTGCTTTTGTTTTTATTTTCCATGTGCTGCCTCTCTCCAGGTTTGTTCTAAATTGGCTCCTCTGGTTAAATAAAGGTTTATATTTAGCTAGTAGCACCACATAGAAATAACAAACACCACATGAGACATTAAGCTCCGTTATAACAAAACTACACATTTATAATGATGTCTAATTTACCTGCTGAAACACAAATGTAGTTATAAACCAAATATGCTTAAATTATTTCTGAAATTATATTTTATTTTCTGTACATTTATCTTCCTCCAGCACTTAACCTGCATGGCTCCCCTTTTCCTGTTTACACTATAAACCAGAAAACATTTATTACTCAGCTTCCAGTGAGAATCTCCATCAAAGATGGATGAACAAATCTTTTCTCTTGTCATATTTAAAATGATCTGAAAGATGGAACTGACTAATTATGTCTCCTCTTGTTGATGTAATAAACCGCTGCTTACATGTCTGTACGTTAAATAAAAATTAGCACGGTCAAAATAACGTGTTAACAGTGGTAACTAATTTATGTAATTAAGTGCTTTAATATTTTTAACATAATTAACGCTTGTGCAGCATGACATGCCCCATACATCCATCATCTCTCTGTTATGAATGTGGGACGTGGAGAGGCGAGAGAGAAATGATGAGCTACACTCGCACTTTTCCCCTCATTCTTTTTAAACTTGTCCTGCATTTCACAGCAAAGTTTCTGCTCTAGAGGATCTCTGGTCATCAGTTTGTGCAGCAGCTGCTTCTTTCCTTTCCACTCATGTTGTTCCATGAATCATGACGACTGTCTGTGATCAGCTGATCGGCTTTTATTGCGTTTGTTTATGGTTCAGCTGAGAAGGAGGAAACTAGCAGTTCATGGTTCACACGTCACATATTTACCCCAAAAGTTTTGTTTTTGGCAGGACCTTCTCTAACACAGTAGCTAGCTGGTGGTAGACATGGTTTATACTCCAGCTATGAAGGGGCGGGTCTAGAAAAGTTCTGATGGGGGGCCAGGCAGGAGCACTGACCAGGAAAATGGGCACAAACGGGACCTTTTTTTTAAAACTAGATTTTATGAAATATTGAACTGATTATTACAACTAAAGTCATCATGTAATGTAAAAAAAGTGAAGAATAAGTTGACAAACAAACAGCCAGTGATGTATTTTATCAGCAGGTGTTTACTTTGGGTGATGCTGCTGCACAAACACTCACACTTCAATGATAAAAGGAAAAATGTGTTTTTATACAGATCATCAGTTTTATCAGAGTTTCTTCATCAATGTTGGCTGTTTAACTTCAGTCGTCACATCTGCTGCTTTTATTACAGAAATTATCACCATGGAGACGGTTGGTGAGATGATGATATATGAATTCTGAATTATTATCTACAACATGGTAGAGAAGATTTAGAACAACATCTAGAAGAACATTACATGCTGCATTTACTGACCATTGGACATCTGAAGTTTACCCAAGGGAAGGTCAGTTAACAGTAAATATTTGTAGCATCGGTTCGTTCTGTTGATACAATACAGTAAAAACGGGTAAATTTCAGGTATAGTCATGAATTATTAGACAGTTCTTGTGATTTTATTTCTACTGAGGAGGTGCTGATATGATTTATGCTAATTAATATTGCAGCATGAAGCTGTGCTGAAGAAGAAGGTTACATATTCACCTGAGGATTCATTATTTCAGGAATCAGAGAGATTGTCTACAAAGAAGATTTACTGCTGTTTGGACAGAAGTGCTGGCTGCTCATACTGATTGTAGTAATTATTTAATTGTCATGGTTCATGTTTCTTCCAGGTCTCTAGTGATTGCTTCCTTAATCAGGTTCATTTGTTCCACCTGGGCTTCCCTGATTGCTCCCTATCCTCACCTGTGCTCAGCTTTACTTAAACTCTCTCCAGTCTCTCCTTCCCTGCAGGTTATCGACAGTCTTGTGCCAAATTGAGGTCCTTTGTTTCTTTTCTATGTGACAGTTTGCTTGTTAATCTGGACAGAACACACAGCAAACATGACTGACCTGATACTGACAGTCTGATGGCTTCACTCCACTTTGTTGAAGAATATGAGTCATCTCTGCGTTTACACTGACACTGGTAGTCTCCACTGCTGAGCTCAGAAACAGTGAAAGTAAACTGTTTACTGGAAATCTGCGGTATAATTGACCCAAGAATTCTCCATACACACATCCACTCAGTGGTTTCTCCTCCCTGGATCTCACATGTCAGAGTGATTTTCTCTCCACTGAAAATCTGAGGCCAGTCAGGTTGTCGTGTTACAACAACCTGGTTGGAAACTGTTTCCATAGATATGAACAGAAAAACACAAACAGAAATATCATCAGAAAATATTACATGTAACTTTCATATAAAATAATTCATGTTTTTATATAAAATAATAGAACTCACAGATTATATTAATACTGGCATCATTACTCATATCAGAGTAATAGGCTGGATCTCCTCTCTCTCCTCTACACCTGTAGATTCCTCCCTGTGACACACTGATGATTCTGTTTTGTTCATCATTTGTTTTAAGGTGATAATCAGAAGTGTGTGAGGTTCGTCTGAACCACTGGTATTTCCATCCAGCAGAGTTGTCCACAGAGCAGCTCAGTGTCACGCTGCCTCCTACTGATATGGTTGTTGTTCCTGCTGTCACTTCTGCTCTGGGTTTATCTGCTGTATCGTCCAAAAACACAAACAATTTGCAAAGACATAAAACAGAAAATATTAACAATGTTTTTTTTCTGGTTCAGTTTACATGAATTAACTAAACACAACAGAAACATGCCACTTTCATAAAAACACATTTTTAAATAATGTTTGGTCCTCAAGTTTCATGATTTCCTAACAAAATGTATAAATACACTTACATTTAAAGTTCATGTAAAGAAAGATGTGCATATGTACAGCTTAAAAAATGTTAGTCACAGTAAAATTAGTCATGTTGAAAGAACAGAGGACTTACCCCGAACATTTAAAGAGATCTTATTACTGCACTTTGAATCATTTGAGGTCTTCAGACAACCACAGCAATGGTATTCACCTTTATAACTTATATGTAAAAGTGGTAATTCGTAGAGTGGATGTGAGTTGTAGGGAATGACTTCTTGACCATCCTTGAGGATTCTGTATTCCCAGTCAGTGTTTGTTTCTTCCTTCATGTCACATATGAAGGTAACAGACTCTCCAGTATAAAAAGTCAACCAGTTAGGATCAATGGTCAGACCAGCTCCTAGAAAACAGCAACAAATGTTTAACACCTGCGTACACTTTGCCAGCCGACACACTGTGTAGATATATACAATGAAATTATCTGATAATCCACAAAAAAGTCAGCTTGTGTCTAACAGTGAGGCAACAGGCTGAGATTCATTTACAAAGAAAATAACTGAAAAACTAAAGTATGTCACCTTGAGTGTGTCCAGTGCAGAGGAGTGTATACAGCCCTGCAATCCAGGTAGAAACAACAGAAATGAACAAAGGATCAACATTTGCAATCAGAGTTGTTTAAAGTACAACATAAGCACATATAATGGTAAAAAAACATAAATTCTAACTCAGATATTTAACTTAAATTACAAAATCCCATCTACAAAACACCCAAATTCTTCATTCAGATTCTCAGACACTGGTGAAAATGACTGATACCTAATTTCATCTGATCCAGTTTCCTTAATATCCATGATTTAAACAGAAGAAGTCCTCATGTCATATTTACAGAATAAATCCAGCACACAGAATAAAATGAGTCCCATCCTCTCAACTAATCCTCACACTTCTGACAAATTCCTTTTACAAAGACAGAAAAATGAAAGTAAACCATGAGAGAAGTCAAGACCAGCAGAGAAACCAAAGTTAAACATGAGTAGTGTAAATAATAAATGTGGGATTTTTCTAACTTCTCTCTTTGTTAACTTGCTTTAACACAAAGCTTCCTTCCTTTAAACACAGCATGGTTTAGTGTGTGTCTACACTTCCTGTCCTGCTGATCCTGAAACATGTTGGATTCTTATTTAAAGGTTTCTACGTGATCTCTTATAGATAGTATATCTTAAACAATAAACAGCCAAAAGAGGCACCCAACATCATAACAACCACATTCACCAAAACAAGAAAATAGAGAAAAACACAAAGTGTTCTTATTATCCCTGAGATGATTAAATGTGAGTTCATCCACCGACATGTAAAAATACAAGTACAACTTCCTTCAGTTTGAAGGTTTTGTTAGAAAACAGAAGAAAAGTTTTGGTCCTTACTGTGGGCCTGTACAACTACAGAGTAGAACTGGTGTGTTCGTGATTTAACGATGAAACTTGAAGCTCAGCTCAGATATTTACATCAGGATGCTGGTTCACTGCTTACTAGGATTTATCACCATGGCAACTAATGCTAACACAAATTAAGAAATCAACACATGGAAACAATTTAATTAATTACTATTAAAAAAAGGAACTTATTAAAGCTCCAACATTTTAAAAAACCGACGTGATCTGAATTTATAATGTATCTTAATCCTTAAAAAACTATGTGCTTAATTTTTTATTTGCACATTTTCCAAAAATATTACACACCAGCACACACGAAAAAAGCAAATAAAAACAGTTTTTTCTGCTAAAACTAATTTTATATAAGAATAAAATTATCATAAATATAGATAAACATAGAACAATACATATTAAGAAAAAAAGATGACCTCTAACCAGGTGAAATTAATATAAATGGAGGATTGATCATATCATATTAAATAATGATGCATATTTCCAGTTCTGCTGCATTCACATATCTGCATACATTAAAGCAGTGTTTCTCAATCCAGGTCCTCATGGCTCATGTCTGCCAGGTTTCTACTCCAACACACAAATTCAGATTAATGAGCTTTACAAGTTCTTTTAAATCCTGTTAACGATCCATTCATTTCATGCAGGTGTGTTGACATAGAGTAACCTCTAAAACATGCAGGGCATGGATTGAGAAACGCTGCATTAAAGTGTAAGTAACTAATATGTTACCAAGTGCCTAAAAGATGTGAAATGAGCAGCTTGAGCTTAAATAAAGAGGATAAATGAAATGTTGCATCATAAACACAGAAGATACTGAACATGTCTGATATTTGATACCAGAGTTACAAACAGTAGTTTCATACAATGATTCTCTTTGCTTTGCTGCTGCAGCTCGAAGAACTACAGACAGAACAAACAATTGAGGTTAATAAATAAATAAAACAGTATTGCAGTTTTAATCTCTGCCACATGAATTTTTTGGTTTGTTTTGAAAAACCAGCATAATAAAAGTAAAATAATCAGACTTTACTCACATTTATTTATATTTGCAGAAAATATTATTATTAGTTATTACTGGAAAAGTCTCCCAAAAATATGTTGTTAAAATATTGTGTTGGCATTTATTCTCCAGTAAATGTCCATTGAAATGTCTTCCAACTAGAAGGTTGGTGGATCGATTCCAGTCTTCCACTGACTACATGTGGAAGTGTCCTTGGGCCAGACACTTAACCCCACGTTCCCTCCTGATGTGCCTATCGAGGTGTGAATGTGTGTGTGAATTGGTAAATGTGATATGTAGTGTAAAGCGCTTTGAGGGGTCAAACTGACTGGAAAAGTACTATATAAGTACAAGTCCATTTACCTTTTACTATTTAATTAATCATGTTTAATCACCATTTGTGATTATGCCTGAAATATGTCCATTTTTACTATTTTGTATCAACAGAAAAAGCAAGCCAAAGCTCACTTGGCTTTTTCTTCACATTTTAACATTAGATGATCACTTTAGTTGTAATAATCAATTCAATATTACATAAAATAAAAACTTTACAAAATGCATCTATTGTGCCAACCTTTTCCTTTTCTACCACCTGGCAGCTGCTTTGATTTATATCTCAGAGCCTGTTCATAATTCCTATCACCATATTCATGGCCCATAAATAATCAGATCTGTGTTTCCAACATCTGCACAGCAACAATGATTTGGAGAAGATGTTCCCTTGTTTCCTTCACTGTTCAACTCTTACTAGATATCTGAACCTGATCTATCTTTAAAGATGTGTGCATGGCTGTCTGATGACTAGTAGATTTTGCAGCTGTTTTACTAGTAAACACTATGAATAGTGACAAACTGTATGAAATAAAGGCTAACAAAGTCTAACTGAAATAGGATGCTGTTATCAACAGGTTTCTTTCTTCAGCTTCAGTAACATGGGTCTGATTGACATGTGACTAATAAATGTAGCTCAGTACTTAAGCATGTGCATCCAAAAACAATACTTTTGAGTAAAACTGCTAGTTTCCTTCTTCTTAGCTGAATGATGAACAAACGCAACAAGAGAGAAAAGCCGATCAGCTGATTCACTACAGGAGAGGCAGGGGGAAAAGAAGGAGGCTCCCCCTGCACCGTTCACAGGGGAGGTCCAGGACCTCCTTGCTATAAAGACCCCCAGTCTGAATTAGCTGCAGCAAGAGGGGCCAGAACGCACCAACCTTTGGAAAATAACGGGAGCCAATTAGTCCAAACCATGACTTGATCTGGTGAAAAGCTGAATTTTTTTTAATCTTGGGGAACGAATTTGTGGTGGAATTCTTATCTAAATTTGCGTCAGAATTTAAGTGTGTCTGGGACACATTTAATAGTCTGGAAATATTTAAGGGGGTTCAGGGAACCTTGATAAGAAACCTTTGTCACCATGGGAAAAGGCAGCTCTTTGGTGTTGGAAAGGGATTTGAAGTTTATATTTTGCAAAGATTCTGCAAATGTGAGGTGTTTGAAAAAGTGGAAGAAAAACTTAAAGTTTAATGGGAATCAGAATGTGGATGGATGTCAAAAATTGGTGGATGAATTGGAGAAGAAATGTGGTGAGAAGGAAGGAAAGAAATGGGATTTGATTGAAGTGAAAGATTGATTGATAGTTGCCAAAGGTAAAGAAGAGGGCATAAAAAGACTAAAATTAATAAAAAGAAGAGAGAAGCACTGGATTTGCAGACCATTTCATGGTCCTGGAGCTTGGACTTCAGGAGATTCCTGTGTGAGAGTTCTCCCCCCCACTCACTCATCACTCACTAGTGATGAACCTGCAGGGGTGACATATTCTTTGATCCCTGTTCCAAATCCAAACCCAGGTGATGTGGGTCAAAGACACATGTATCTGTATCATATGTTCATATATGGTCTATATATATTGAAAAAATAAATACATAAAAAAAATGTCCATTTTCACTAACAGACATATCAACATTATTAACACAGCTTAGACTAACTTTTAGACCAGAACAACAAAGAAGAGGCCATATAATATATGCTCAGCGTCACTGATGTTATAAAGAAAACTCCCTTTGGCAAAATGAAGTGCAACTGAAAGAACTTGCTCCAAACTGAGAGCATGTCCAAGATGTGTCATATGAAAATATTAGGGCTGAGAATATTTTTCAGATACATGATCGATTGTGCAGAAAAACGTTGATGCTCAAACAAATATTCACGAGGGAAGAATAAAACAGCCAAGTGGGGTCTGATCACTCATTCCCGACATAGATATCTGTGGAGTAACTGTGCTTTGATGTCAACTGGCTCTTCAACAAAATGGACATGCTTTGTCTGACACTCCCTTCAGTCTGCAGGCTGCAGCTAAAGAGGAGGAGAAACTCAGGATTAGATGAAGAAAACCTGCCAGCGAGCAGGTTAGCTTCACGGAGTCTGTTGCCACAGTTACTGACTCAGAATTTGTTAGGGTTTCTGTCTGTCTCCCCTGTGTGTGTGTTCTCGGATTGCCCTAGTGTATGCGTTTGGCTGCCTCTGTCTGTTTTGTGTGTCATGTCTGTTCCTGGCCAGGAGGGTTACCAGAATATTCCAAGGCAGCAATCCCCTCACCTGGGCTGATCTCCACACCAGGATCTCATCCATCAATCAAGCCACCACAGTACTTATACACAGGATCATTCCATATTCCTCGCTGGATCGTCCAGTTTCCCTTCTGGTATATCGTGGCCTCTCAAATGTTGTTAGTTATAACTAACAACATCTGTCTTGTGCTTAGGCTCTTAGTGCTACAGATCTTGCCAGCCTTGTCTGCCTTGCCAACTTCTTGGATTGTTTTCCCAGCTTCGATCCGTTCACTCATCTCCAGCTCCTACCGACTCCACGCCACACTCTACCTGCCCGCCCATTCTGTCTGGTCAGCTGCGAACCACTGTGGTCACCGGATCCTGAACTTGGATTTGACTGTTTCCAGATTCAGCTCGAACTTTCATTAAAAACTCTTTTCTATTTGATTCATCCTGTGCCTTCTGGTTTGTCTGTGTCTGCACATTGGGGTTAAAAAACCGTATTTGTTTGACTCGTTGTAACAGAGTTACACTGAACTCGCTTAATGAAATCGAAAACCCAGACCTTCTTCATCCAAGATGGCAGCCAGGTCAGTTCTCTGTGTGGGTCTCAGTGCTTGAGATCTGAGTTTTTATGGTTTTATGTGTAATATTTTAAATGTTTTGGGCACATGTCTGTGATGCTTCTCAAGGAAACCACTTCTCCTGCAGTTTGGGATGTTATATACTCAGCAGAAGTTATTTTTGATTGCCATGGAATATCAACTGCATGAGGCCTAGGCCTATTTGGAAATCCACATGATGGATTAGAGCACCTGAGTGGACAGATTCTCAATGTGCTAGCCTATGACAAACAACAAATTTTGCTAGCTGTTAAACACCCTTCTTTGTGTGAACTCTAAAGCTAAGTATACAAAACCTGCTAAAAAATCTGATAAAGACTCACAGCCCATGCTACTAGATACCAGTTTGAAGTTGTTAGACCTTTGTGCTAGCCTCTCTTTTTACCAAACTGGACTGCTATCTCTTTGCTGGAAGCTCTTCTTGTTATCCTCCATGAGTCGGTATTGTCTGCTAGCCTCAAGCAATACATGCTAACCTCAGGCTCTGCATGCTAGCATACAGCTTTGCATGCTAATTCTCCAGCTTTGCCTGCTAGCCACATCTCTGTATGCTAATTCGCAGTGCTTATCTACCCCCTCAGAATTCAAAAGTAGAGATGGTCTTGGGTTTATACATTTAAATGTTAGAAGCCTTGTCCCTAAAATTGATATGCCCAAGATCTGGGCTAATACTACAAACACTGATTTAATGATCTTATCCGAAACTTGGCTTAAGAATTCTATACCTGATGAATCAATTTCAACTGAAGGTTATAAAGTTCTTCGAACTGATCGAGTTGGTAAAGGGGGTGGGGTTGCAATCTATGTAAAATCAAGGTTCATAAGCTCTGTTACACTCTCAGTTACAAAAGCTAAACAGTTTGAACTCTTGGCAATTAAAGTGACCATTTCAAAGGACACTCATGTCACTGTAGTTGGCTGTTATAGGCCCCCATCTGCCTCTAAAGATGCCCTTCAATCTATTTCAGATATTTTACACGAAATAAATAATTCTGAATTCATTCTTATGGGTGATTTAAATTTGGATTCAGAAAATTCAGATTGTCTAAAGAAATTGTGTGATACATTAAACTTGGTGCAACTTATAAATGAACCAACTAGATTAAATCCCAAAGTACATAATAAATCTGCTATTCTTGATTTAATTATAACAAATATAGCTCACAAGTACATTTCACCTGCTATATTTTGTAATGATATTAGTGATCATTGTGTAATTGCTTGTGTCAGAAATGCTAAAATCCCCAAGGTAAAACCTCGTCTCATTTTTAAAAGACACTTTAAAAAACTTTGAACAGCAGGCTTTTCTGCGTGACCTATACCAAAATAATCTCAATAGAGTTTCTCTGATTTCTGTTGTTGAATTGGCATGGCAATATTTCCAATCAATTTTTCTTTCTATTACTAACAAACATGCACCAATCAAGAAGTTTCGGGTCAGTGGTAGGGAAAATCCATGGTTTTCAGACAGTCTCAAAGAGCAAATTTGTTTGAGGAATAAATTGTGGGTGCAGGCTAGATTTTCAAATTCCTCTCAAGATTGGACAGCATTTAGAACTCTAAGAAATAAGTGTACTTTAATGATCCGAAAATCCAAATCTGAATTCTATTTAAAATCAGTTACAGAAAATCAACAAACCCTGCAAAATTTTGGAAATTGAATTAAATCCCTGTCTGGTACAGACATGGCCTCAATCCTCCAGGAAGAAATTCTTGTTGGCTTAGACAAAATAAAAGACAAAGATATTATGGTCAATCAGTTTAACAAACACTTTATTCAAGCTGGATCTATATTTGATCACAAAAATGTGAATACACCTGTCTCAAGCCCAGCCAACTCAGTAGAATATAGAAATAAGGAGCTGTTTGATTTTAAACCTGTCTCCGTTTCTCAAGTTCATAAAGCACTGAAAGAAATTGATCACAAAACGTCTGCAGGTCCAGATACACTGGATCCATACCTCTTAAAGGTTGCAGCTGATATTATTGCTGAGCCCATCACTCATATTTTTAATTTGAGTCTTTGCTCTAATACTATACCTAAAAATTGGAAATCAGCCCAAATTCTCCCTTTATTTAAAGGTGGCGATCCTGCAGATTTGAACAATTTTCATCCAATTTCTAAACTTTCAGTTCTGGCTAAGATCCTTGAGTCTTGTGTAAATTGGCTGATAAAAATATTTTAAATAATGTTCAGTCGGGTTTTAGAGCTGGTCATAGCACTGTCACTGCTGCCACAGTTGTAATAAATGACATAATTGGAGCCTTAGATTAAAAACAGCACTGCCTTATTTGTGGATCTCTCTAAGGCATTTGACTCAGTTGACCATGGATTGCTTATTGACAAATTAAGATCAATTGGTTTTAGTTGTAATACCACAAAATGGTTTCAAAATTATCTTACAGATCGTTCCCAGTGGGTTTTTGTAGAAGGCCATAAATCTGAATTCCTTAACATAGTGAAAAGTGTTCCACAGGGATCTATTCTGGGGCCTATTTCTATTTTCATAAATGAAAAGATATTAAATCAAAAATACATCTATATGCTGATGATACAGTCATTTACACCTATGCTCCATCCACCATAGGGGCTGTGCAAGATCTTCAGGCTGCATTTCAGTCTTTAGAAATTGCACTTCTGAACGTGAAATTGATTTTAAATGTTCGGAAAACAAAATTTATGGTCTTCTGAAAAGCCCGATCCCCATTAGGTGATTATAACATCTCTACATCAGATGGGAAACTCATTGAGAGGGTTTCATCGTACAAGTACTTGGGTATATGGACTGATGATAAGCTTACATTTAGTGTACACATCACCACTTTAATCAAAATGCTCAAAGTGAAGGTTGGTTTTTATTTTAGACATAGATCTTGCTTTACTTTCAGCGCAAAGAAAAAACTTGTGAATGCTACTTTTTGGTCTGTGATTGATTATGGTGATACCTTGTATATGCATGCAGCCTCATCAATTTTGCATAAACTCGATTCAGTGTATCATGCATCATTACGATTTATAACAAATGCAAAATCCCTCACTCACCACTGCACTCTTCATAATCTGGTCGGTTGGACATCACTAACCACTCGCAGAAAACATCACTGGTATTTTTTCATCTATAAAGCAATATCGGGAAAACTTCCAGGATATCTTTGTGACCTACTCTGCGTCAGTTCTGGGAGTTACCGGCTCCGCTCTGCAAATCGCTTGCTTTTCACTGTTCCCCGGTCACTCACAGAGTTGGGAAAAACAGCCTTTTCCTATTCTGCACCATGGACATGGAACGATTTACAAAGAGATCTTAAATGAATCATTTATTTCAGTGGATAAATTTAAGGCAATCATAAAGAGTGTGGTAAAGGAGACATGTGTTTGTTTTTCTTGAGAGGCTCACTGTGTTTTTAAATAGTTGCTCTAAATCTTAATGTGTTTATTTTGCTTAATTTTTGTGTATTTGTAAACTGTATTTGGCTGCTACCTTGGCCAGGTCTCTCTTGTAAAAGAGATTCTGAATCTCAATGGGACTTCCTGGTTAAATAAAGGTTAAATAAAAAAAATTAAAAAAAGATTCCCATAACTCTGAGTTTTTATTAAACCCGCTTCCTGAAAGGGGACCCAGGTGTGATAGGGAAGTAAATCCCACACACAGACAAATACAAACACACACGTGAAAATGTTTTACAAAACAAAACAGGAAACAAGATAAACAGAGACTCCATCAAATCTGAACACCCAGGAACATGTAAAAGACAAGCCCAATACTCATATTTCATGCAAACATAAGGTCAAAATAAAATTAAGAGATTTTGTGTTGCTCACACAAGTAAAAACAAAACTAGAGATATTTTGCAAGAATATAGTGGATCTGATGCCTGCATAAAACTGAGAGGCACAGCTCCTATAATGACAAGAATGAAGGAAGTTTGAATTAGATAATGACGTAATGTAAGTTTGTTAGATCCCTGATCTAAAACCTGCATGACACTCGTGATGCCTGGAGATCCTGAGCTGGTGGTCCCTGGGCATCAAATTCTCTGGTCTGCTTGTGCTTTGTGTGAATTCATATCCCATTTTCTACCACAAAGTGGTGACACTAGACCATGATGTTTGAGACAACTGAGGTTCTGCTTGCTCTAAATTTGCACCTTGTTTCAGTGTTGGATGACAAAAATATGTGCAGGTGCTATGACTGTAAGAGGCTACTTAAAGATATTATCCAATACTATTTAAACATAAAGAAAAGAATTTTCATGAGATTACATTTTAAATAACACAATTTATAGCCGACTGGACTTTTCTCAGTTGTGTTTTTGTTCAGAATCTCTCCACATGATCATCAACTCCTTTGACTGTAAGTTTTAAATCTTCCCTTTCAGTTTGTCTAAAGAATTAGACTGAATATCATTAACTGGTCTTCACTTCAGCGTCTATACTGATGGCAGAAACTCATCGGAACGATTTCTGCATACTGTCTGAAATCATTTTTTTACGGAAGTGGAGAGAAATAAGTGTTGAGCTGAAAAAAGCTCCCTTGCTGTGAAAAGCACCCTCACATGTAGCACAGTTGAAGATTGAAGCAACTCGCATGTGGACGGCATGTAAAGCCTCGTTTCAACTGAGGAGTTTGGTTCGGTTTGGTTGGTGGTCCGGTTTTGCTGTTTTGTGTGTTTCCATCATAAAAGGGGCCGACAACCAAACCATAAGACGCCATTCATGGACCACTTTCAGTTGTAGGTCCATTGGGGTCCATGTTCTGCAGAGAGGTCTGCCAGGATATGGACCCACTCAGTAAATCGGAACCTATTGGACCCAGCATTTTTTTTTACTTTTGGGAATAGAGTCAGATCGTGATTATTGATTGATGTTGTGAATTTGGTGGCTGTAAGTCATCTGGAGTGAAAAATGGAAGGGGCTGATTATTCTGGCAGAGGGGTCTGCCAGAATATGTACCCCCCCAAGTAAATCACATTTTTTACTTTTGAGAGTAAACAATCTGATTAACAAGAAACACACAGCTCTGTTCTTCTCAGGCTCTCGGAGAAACACATTAAACCAATGATACACAGTCATTCTCACTATATAGAAATATTTTCTATCATTTGCAGACAGAAAGTCAGTGATGTACTTACAGAATAACCCCAGCACACAGAGAAAAGAGTGATCCATCATCACATCCAGTCCTGCTGCACAGCCACTCAGAAAGTCTTCTAATGTGCATCAACAGTAATGATGAAGGAGACGTTACATCTGACATGCATGTGAGACTAATGTTTTTCTAACTTCTCTTCTTAAATTAAAACCCCCTCCGTTTCCTTCCCTTTCACACTGAGCTCAGATAGCGTTGGTAGTTTTTCGACGACAGCAGTTGGTTGACGTTGTTACATTTCCTGTCCATTGCACAAACATTTTAACTGTTTTCATGTACAGAGGTCTGTGCAAGGTCTTAATTAATATAATCCCTAAAGAAATATTGCAATGTCTATTGATAAGGGATGTGTTGTGTGTATGTGTAGTTATTTATGTAGTTGTGCTGTTTGGCTTTTCACACGACAGTTTGCCCGAGTATGTTTATAATTTCTGCTCCTCTGTTGGTGCATCTACTTCTTCAAATGTGAAGATAATAAAGTGGTGAGTTGTACCTTTCTCACCAGTTCCAGGTTGCTAAACTTTTACACTCAGCTGTTTAACTCTCACTCATCCCCCAATCACCCTCACTGTATCCAACCAGCTCTCCATCCCTGGAGTCTTTTGGAGTTAGGAAGTCACTGCTGAAAACATACAACACTTTAATTTTTAATGAATTTAATAGTTAATTATTTTTAGAAATCTTGTTTTCACAATAAATCTTTTCTCAGAAAATCCATGTTGTTGTATTTAAAAAGAAATTTCTAAACTCACCAGTTTGCTGAATAAAGACTGTGTTACTGAAAGATGTAATAAAGTTTGTGTCTCTTCTAAATCCTCTGCAGGTGTATTTGCCTCCCTCTGAGATCTTGAAAACTCCTCCTGGTTCATCAGATTGTTTGATGTGATTATTTCTGTACAGATTATAAGTGAATCCTACAGGAATCTTCAGAGAACAGGTCAGAGTCACACTGCCCCCTGCTGGTAGGATTGAACTGTCTGGTGTCAGAGTGGCTTTGGCTTCATCTTCTGGAAGTTAATAATAATGTATTATTATTATTCTACATGTCACCATGTAAGAGATGTAACAGAAATGTTTGAGGACACAAACTCCAGATTATATAAAATAAGAGGAAAACAACCATGATGTTGTTGGAAGTGTTTCCTTCTTGTTTGGATGAATCAGATGAAAACAGAGTTAAAATGGATGAAAGACGTCCAACTTACCTGATACAGTTACTGAGACGACATCACTCCACTGTGTTAAATAAAACACGTCTCTTCTTCCCCGGCAGCTGTAGTCTCCACTGTCAGTAACTCTGCTGATCCTGTGTTCTCTGGATGATGGAGGTCTATTTAACCTGGTTGGTCTCCATTCATACGTCCACTGAGTTCCTCCACCTTCCTGGATCTCACATCTGGCAGTGATTGTCTCACCTCTGTATATCAGAGTCCAGCTGGGCTGCAGGACCACTGTGGGCTTCATGGAAACTGTTCATACAAACATGCAGTTAGAAAACTTACACACACAGAAAATCTACAGAAAAATGACATGATCTTTAATTTTTCATATCAACTCTGTTTTACAAATTTATTTTCTACATCTGTGGTTTTCAGACTTAATCAAATATTTATTTATTTACTTGAAAGTTTTAAAATAATTAACACACATACTAAAAAAATAAATCAATGGATTAAAAAAAGTAATTCAGTTACCACTAATGGTACATTTAGACTGAAAGATTGACAGAATAAAATATTTTACTGAAGATATAAAATGGAGAGAAATCAAAGGAAAAGAATAAAACATTTTAGACAAACAGAAAAATTTCTGTCTCCTCTCTTGAACCCGAAGACAAAAAAAATGTTTATAAATATTTAATAGCTTTAGTATATGCACCTTTAAATCTTAATGAAACATAAAACAGTTTATCAATCTGGACTTGGTGTAACTTTCTTTCTTTTCTGAATTCATTTCCATCATTTATCTACTGATTGTGGATGTAACCTCATTTACCTCAGTTTGAAATAAAAATGTTCTCTTTATGTAGATAAGAATGAGGTTAGGGCTTAAATTACTTCTACATTAGTTTTACACTTTTAGAAATAATGTTTTCACAATGAATCTTCTGTCCTCAGAAAATCCATGTTGTTGTATTTAAAAAGAAAAATTTCTAAAACTCACCAGTTTGCTGAATAAAAACTGCGTCACTGAAAGATGTAATAAAGTTTGTGTCTGTTCTAAATCCTCTGCAGCGGTAGTAGCCTCCCTCTGAGATCTTGAAAACTCCTCCTGATTTATCAGGTTGTTTGATGTGATTATTTTTGTACAGATTATAAGTAACTCCTGCAGGAATCTTCAGAGAACAGGTCAGAGACACACTGCCCCCTGCTGGTATGATTGAACTGTCTGCTGTCAGAGTGACTTTGGCTTCATCTTCTGGAAGTTACAAAAAACAAGGAAATGATCATCACTATGATGATGTAAGTTATCTATTAAAACATCATCAGATCAGAAATAAACTGAACACCAATGAAATATTTGTAGTTACACGTTAGACACTCTGATCCAACCAGAATCATTAAAACACCAAATGAGAGGAAAGTTTTTTGGAGGAATTCTGTCCATAATTTCAGAAAAATACACAAACTTATAAAATACATGTCATGAAGCACTGATGCTGTTTATGAGGCTCTTTGTTTCATCTGTAGCAAACCTGGATGTGAAGCATTTCTAGTTCTGAATGTTTAATTTCTAACTTTGGCAGATCTTGTAGGAGACACTTAAACAACTTTTCAGCAGACAGAACAACAAGTCGCTGTTATTACTGATATTATTAACAGTCTATAATGCAAATACATAATAATAAACAATAAAATAAATAAATAAATATTAATAATAAATACCAGATAACCAACAAACTCTGGGGGAAAATCTCATGGTTCAGGGTCAGAGTAGCATCTCATTCCTTTATAAAATCCACCCCATCAATGTACAGAAAAGAGAAATGTTTCATTTTACATCCTTGTGTCTGAGAATGTGATCATGTCTACCTTCAGTAAATAGACAGTATCTACATGTAATCCTGAAGATTTCAACTGAATAAACACAAAAAGAAACACAAGTTGTTCTGGAGGCTCATGGTGTCCCAACATCTTAATAACATAATACTGGTTTAACTTTCTATTCACTTATATATGAATAGAATATGAAAATGAAAAGAAACTAATGAGATTATAAATATGAGCTCAGTTTAAATAAAAACAGAAAAATAATTTCTCACCTTCAGCATTTGCATCAATGGACGTACGGAGCACTGCAATAAAGATGAAAACCTCAATAGATTTACTAAACTGATGATAAACTGAGACATTTTAGAAAAGAAAAAGCACAGATCAACAAGAGAAAAAAGAGGAGCATTAAAACCAAAACCATTTCTACAACTTAAACAACACACATGCTGTTTACACACTTCTTCAGTCTAACCTGGACCAAGACACCTGCTGCTTAAACAATCTGATTAACAAGAAACACACAGCTCTGTTCTTCTCAGGCTCTCAGAGAAACACATTAAACCAATGATACACAGTCATTCTCACTATATAGAAATATTTTCTATAATCTGCAGACAGAAAGTCAGTGATGTACTTACAGAATAACCCCAGCACACAGAGAAAAGAGTGATCCATCATCACATCCAGTCCTGCTGCACAGCCAGTCAGAAAGTCTTCTAATGTGCATCAACAGTAATGATGAAGGAGACGTTACATCTGACATGCATGTGGGACTAATGTCTTTCTAACGTCTCTTCAATAAAAAGAAACACCTCTGTTTCCTTCCCTTTTACCACAGAGCTCAGACAACGTCAATAGTTTTGACCACGGTTGTCATGGTTACATTTCCTGTCCACTGCAGAAACATTTTAGCTGTTTTCATGTACAGAGGTCTGTGCAAGGTCTTAATTAATATAATCCCTAAAGAATTATTGCGATGCCTATTGATAAGGGACGTGTTGTGCGGATGTGTAGTTATTTATGTAGTTGTGCTGTTTGTGTTCAGGGACTGGACACTGATGTGGTAAAGGAGTACCAGTGACTGGGTGTTCACCTCAGCAATAAACTGGACTGACCCACCACAGATGCTCTATACAAGAAAGACCAAACTCATCTCCACTAGCTGAGAAGATCGAGGTCTTTTGGAGTTAGGAAGTCACTGCTGAAAACATACAACACTGTGCTAGCATCAGCATGTATTACTGTGTGGTCTGCTGGGGTGGTGAATGTACAGAACAGGGCAGGAAAGAACTGAACAGAAGCTGATCAGAGGATCCAGGTCAGTCCTGGACTTTACTCTGAGCCCCACAGAGTAGGAAGTAGCACCACAGCAGCTCATTCATCCCCACAGAAAACAGTTAAAGTAGTTCAGTCTAACCACAGTTGTTATAAATATCTTGTGCTTTTGTCTGCTACCCACTGTGGTTTTCTCCATCTCAGAGCTCTATTTGTTATTTCCCTCTGCAACACCCACACATCATTCCTCTAGTGCATCTATAGATCATATCTGTATATAAATAAAAACTCTCTTATGGATGTATATAGTGTCCAACCTGAATAGAATAGATTTAAAATAATTTTATCTCTATATTTGTCATGTTTAGTTCAGTTCAGTGTTTCATTTTATTGATGCTACAGTCTGCAGATGTTCTCACATTGTGGTGGGATTGTGGTTTAGACCCCAAACCGTTGACTGAATGTGTCACTGAGCTGAAGATAAAAATTTTGTTTCACAAAGACAGCATTTACAGCCACAAAGTTAAAAACTCTGACAGGTGAAGTGAAGAACATTGATCTTCTCTTCATGATACAAACTCCTGCTGGGAAACATCAGATTGCTGCAGATTAAAGCAGAAAATGTTTTGTGAAATTGTAAAGATGAACATTTCTTATTAGAGGTGCTTTTGTTTGTCCGCCATGTTTTTATGATAACCTTAGAAAAGTCATATTCTCAGGAGAAACTAAAAAAAATTCTGAATTAAATAATAAAAGTTTTGTTGTGTCAAACATTATTAGGCTTCTAGGGCCTGAGAACAAACTGACAGGACAACTTTCCAGTTCTTCACCACATACAAGGAGGTGTGAGTACAAGAATAACCTCATGCATCACATTCAGCTCAGAGCTAGTGTGTTTATAGCAGATAAAATCTGTCAAACTGTGAAAGATGTGCTTCAGTTTTTTTCTTTGTTTAATTTCAATAATTCTGAAGAGCTCACAAAGTGACTGAAGTATAATACAATGTGCATTATTTGCTTTCACAGTTAGTGAATGTACAACAGGATGGCCAATATTTAGTTTTTTCTGAAACATTATGTGAGGACAAGTCATCAAACAGATGAGTTGTGCAAATATGAAGATATTTTCTACTTTGTTTTATGCCTTGAACTCAGTCTATAATTGTCTCCATCAGCAACTGTCACCAGCAAGTAGCATGAGAACTAGATTTCAGAGAAAATGTGAGAAAACCACAAGTTTGGCTTTCAACTTTTTTTGGGTCTGTGGTTTCACACCTACAATCCATATGAGTAAATTAGCAGTGAACTTGCTAATTATTAGTAAACTTAACTCGCAGTTTTCTAAGTAATGATGAAGTGATAAAAACACCAATAAAACAGCTATTTTTAGCTCGTTGTGTTCATATGTATATGCATAATATAAACACTTTTTAAGATAGTTTATTTATTAATCTTATATTTAGGTTCATATGTTAATACTGATGCCTCTTTACCAGATAATCCAATAGTTCTGGACCTGACTGCAGGTCCAGAATTATTGGATTCTCTGCAGCTGACGTGATGACATGATGACACGTTTCTATGAGATAAACTTTGTGCCACTGGGGAGCGAATCTGAATTCTTTATATTTGAATTTGAATCATTCAATTTGAATCTGAATATGCCTGTTTGAATAATTGCTTTAAAAAACTGAATCCAAATGATCATATTTGATATTGAATCTTTGTTTTTTGAATGTGTATATTGGTAAAGTTGAAACTTTTGTATTTGAAAAAATTCATTCCCTAATTAATTTTCATAGTTCAGTTTCAGTTCTCTCCATTCAAATTCAGATCTGAAATTCAAATTCAGATCTGAAATTCAAACTTTTGTGCCACACATCCGGGACCTGACGTGAGGCAAAACTAGTGGATCGCAAATGGAGTAACATCAGTTTTGTGCAGTTGTTCTCAACAGCTAGAAGCAGAGGGAGGGTGAGGGGAGGGTGGCGGCGGGGAGAGAGAAAGAGAGATGCTAAGATCCAGGCCAGCCACTCTCACTACAACAGCATTTACTGTTTCTGTAGTGGTAGTTACCATTTCCTCAACGGTCTCAGCGGTTTGCCACTGTGGGCTGGTTGCAGACTTTTCACATTAGTGGTAACTCCTAATACAAGAAAAATATGTGTAAATTTGCACAGATTAATGTGCACCTCAAGTGACGTACATACACCATGTAAGCTATAACGGGCCAGCTTTTTTTTGCATTGGTTTGGAAACATTTTAGTAATATCGCTTATTGATAACAATAAACGTGTCATTATTTTTTTTAACACATAAAAATATACTACATATATATGTGTATGTGTGTATATATATATATATACATATATATATAAATATATATATATATACATATATATATATATATATGTATATATATATATATATATATATATATATATATATATATATATATATATATATATATATGTATATAGAGTAACTTAACTTTCCAGATCTGTTCCATTTTCTATCTATAGATCATATCTGTATATAAATAAAAACTCATATGGATGTATATAGTGTCAAACCTGAATAGAATAGATTTAAAATAATTTTATCTCTATATTTGTCATGTTTAGTTCAATTCAGTGTTTCATTGTATTGATGCTACAGTCTGCAGATGTTCTCACATTGTGGTGGGATTGTGGTTTAGACCCCAAACCGTTGACTGAACGTGTCACTGAGCTGAAGCTAAACATTTTGTTTCACAAAGACAGCATTTACAGCCACAAAGTTAAAAACTCTGACAGGTGAAGTGAAGAACATTGATCGTCTCTTCATGATACAAACTCCTGCTGGGAAACATCAGATTGCTGCAGATTAAAGTAGAAAATATTTTGTGAAATTGTAAAGATGAACATTTCTTATTAGAAATGCCTTTGTTTTTCAGCCATGTTGATATGGTAACCTTAATAATGTTATCACCAGAGCTGAAACTAGATAAAACACTAAATTAAAGAATAAATTGCTCTGTTGTGTCAAACATTGTTAGGCTTCTAGGGCCTGAGAACAAACTGACAGGACAACTTTCCAGTTCTTCACCACATACAAGGAGGTGTGAGTACAAGAATAACCTCATGCATCACTTTCAGCTCAGAGCTAGTGTGTTTATAGCAGATAAAATGTGTCAAACTGTGAAAAATGTGCTTCAGTTTTTTCTTTCTTTTAGTGCAATGATTCTGAAGAGCTCATAAAGTGAATGAAGTATAATGCAAGTGAAGTGTATGTACAACAGGATGGCCACTATTTAGATTTTCTGAAACATTATGTGAGGACAAGTCATCAAAGAGATGAGTTGTGCAAATATGAAGATATTTTCTACTTTGCTTTAAGCCTTGAACTCAGTTTATAACTGTTTATAACTTCCTTCTGGTTTTCTTGTCAATCAGGAGTAAATACAGTATGATGTGCAGAAAGCAGCATGTTTGGTTTGAAACTTCCACTTCCCCATTTTAATCTTGCAGCACAGAAAGAAACATGAGCTCAGTGTTAAAACATGCTGCAGATAATCCATAGAGGCATGAACTAAAGTCAAATTAAAAGTCAGAGACCCGGGCCCTCAGCAGCAGCCCTGGAGCACAACCCAAATACCCCACCACGAAGAAGACTCCAGCCCCACCCGAAGGGCGAGAGCCCCCCATGGTCTTGGGGCACAGGTCCCAGTGGGCCAAGATCGGCAGCCACTGGCCCCGCCAGGTTCCTTTCTTCTTAAGTGTGAACACACCTTTAGTGTGCTGGAGATCAGTAAGCAGATAAAACTTAAAGTATGCTTGCTAATAAAAATAAGCCTGATTCCCCCAAACTGCAACACAGAAAATATCAGCAAAACTTTTTGCATGTAGATCTTAATTGACCCTAAATTATTAGAATGAATAAAAAGCTTTAATTTCAGCTCTGTCTGCTTTCTGCTGCAGTGACGTTTGACAATAAATAAATCCACGTCCTCATTTCTTACTGCCGTCCCAAAAAAGAACTAAGCAGTTTTTTCTTTTTCTTTTTACGTGCTAAGATGTTCAGATAAACCTGAACAATGACTTAATGTAAAGATACAGCAACCATTATAAATACATGAAGTCATGTTGTATTGGCCTCTCGTTATTTTCCTTATAATTTATAGTGAGTGGATTTATCAGCAGGCCTATCTAAAAATTAGCTAATTATTAAGTTCCTGGGTTAAATTCCTAATGGATGACAATGACGACGTTGTTAACATCACCTCAATCTGCTTTACAATATGTCATTTTTCTTTTTATACATGGATTTTTTGTTGTTGAATTCTTAAAAGATCAGGTGCTTGTAAGGAACCTGTCTGAGCAAAGTGGTCCAGGCTGGTTCCAGCCGCCCAACATGACTCACATATAATCTTTCTTCAAAAGCTTCAAAAGCTGTTTCTCATCTTCATTTTTCTTCTTAAATAGCCTTGCAAAGAGCAGACTTTAAAGTTAATCATTTAGTTAGTTAGTTAGTTATTTTATTTATTTCTCACATAGTTATGCACAAGCAACACAGAATTTTACTAAAACAAATCAAAAACACATCTTAAGGCACAACCATGCTTGAAAAGGAGCAGGAAGAAGAAAACTTATAATGCCTGCCCCTTTTTAAAACACAATACACCAATAAATAATTTATCAGTTACCTATCAGTCCTCAATGGAATTACTCATATATGTTACATAATAGCCGTCATTCAGCAGTTCATACTCTCCAATTATGTTTATAATATACACATATATATTCACACACATACACACATATATACATATACTTATATGTACATACTCATATACACATGTATATACACATACATGTATATATTTATAAATATACACACATACATACATGCATAGGCATGCACGTACATATACATACACATACTAGCACTCAGGCATACATACATCAAAATGCTTCTGTCCTATATTTATGTAGTATATGATTTTTCAAAGTACTTTTAAGTTTATTAAGAGTTTGACATGATTTCATTTCATCACTTAAAGTGTTCCATAGCTTAACTCCTTTAGTTGTAATACAATGATATTTTGTTTTCGTTCGTACCATAACTGTTTTTAGCGTACTTGTACCTCGTAGAGCATATGTACTTTCCCTTATCTGAAACAACCCCTGGATACTTTGTGGAACTTTTTGATGAATTACTAAATACATAAATTGTATTATTTTAAAGTCAACTAGATCTCTGAATTTGAGCGCTTTCAAATTGACAAAGAGTTGGTTTGTGGGTTGTCTGTACGGAGCATTACAAACGATTCTTATTGCTTTTTTCTGAATAATATATATGAGTTCTGTATTTGTTTTGTAGATGTTACCCCAAAGTTCCACACAATAAGTCAGGTATGGGAGTATGAAGGAGCAGTACAAAGTATATAGTGAATTTGAATTTATGAAATTTTTGGCTCTAAGTAATATTGCAATTGATTTGGATATCTTTGACTTGATGTAGCTTATATGTGATTTCCAATTTAATTTATCATCAATTATTACTCCAAGAAACTTGATACCTGTTACTCTTTCTATTTCTATTTTGTTTATTCTTAGTTTCTTGTTTGAGTTAATTTGACGATTTCCAAAAATGACATATTTTTGTTAAGTTAAGTTAATCATAAACTTCAACCAGAAGCATCAGAGGAAACGTCTCAGTCTACAGCTGCAGAGTTAAACCACCACCTGCAGGACCTTAGACACCAAGCTGGTTTCTGATCACCATCAGCAGAGAATTTAATGATTTTAAAGTTGGGTAATTCCAATTTTGTTCTTGTGTTTCTTTCAGGTGCAACCTCTCCAGAGCTGGAGAGGTAGTGTGCCAGAAGAGGAGCAGACTGAAGCCTGACAGAAAATACGTTTTTAAATAAAAAACTATGACACATCACAATGTTACCAAAGTTTTTTTCTCATAATACATTTCAAGATTCAAAGTGTCTTTGTCATTTGCACAGTAAGGAAACAAGTTTCCCTGAACAATGAAAATCTGACTTTGCCGTCCAACCTGAATGCCATAAAACATTATAAAATAAAAATCAACGATTTGAAAAAAAAAAAAAAATAGATAGAAGATAAACAAAAAAACTGAGTAAATAATCAATGTACATAAATGTGCAGTGTGCTATAAACTGTTGTGCCACATTTAACAACAATCAGCTATACAAAAGAAAACAACTCATGAGGTAGACGATAACCCGCATTTGCAATATCTATTATAAATAATAAGACACATAAAACAGTAAACACTTTTATTACAACTGTATAAAATAACTAACACAGTCACTATACCCGTTACACAAACACTCCTTCCCTCATGCCTTCCCACTGAGTAACTACTATCATTACAGATTAGTTTACTTAAGTTACACCACAATTCTGTTACCTAAACAAATGTTACCTAATACCCCTCCTTCTTATTTATATGAACAACAGAAAATAAATATGCACTCGGATGGTAGATTACGTATCGTTTATTGAACAAATATTCCAAGTTGAGATAGAAATGACAGATGTGATTTGTCAATGCTGTCCTTCTGATACATCAGACTCCCACAGCCAGCAGATGGAGCTCTTTGGTTTGGTCAAATGATTCAGAACAGCAAGCCATTTTCAAGCATTTGGGTCAAAGTTGGCTCGATGATTCATGAGGCCTCGGTTTCACCATCCCTAACTGCAAGCGACAACAGGAGATGTGGGAAGAACTAGAGGGTTAATAGCACCGGGTTATTCTGATTCGGGCAGAGCACTCCAGGAGCTCCAGTATTTCCTTCTATTCCTCCAAAAGGAAAATAAGCTTCATCCAGAATCCATATCCAATCTGTAAAATAATCCGAAGGTCAAAGTCCAAGAGAGCCGCACAAAAAATAAAACAAAACGTTATCAGGCTGAAGCAGACAGAGGAGAAGGGCTGGAAACTTACAGGAGTAAACGCTGATTATCTGGCAGTAAGCAGCAGAGACTCCTGCTTATCAAGGGAGCAACACAGGTGAAAAGTATTAACAATCAGGGTAAAGCAAGCAGAGTCAGAGGTAAGATGCCTTCAGAGGCAGCTGGGAAATCCCATCTCCAACATAAAACTGTAACAGAAAGATGTCTCATTAGCAAAGACCTTGATGAGCAGTTTGATTAATCTGAATCAGGTGTGCTGGAGTTGGAAACCTCCAAAACATGCAGGGCAGGTGTCCCCATAGGCCAGCATGGAAAAAGACTGAATTAAATAATAAGGAATTCAAGAAAATAATCATGATTAAATAAAAATGAACGTGAAGTTGAACTTCAGCACACAAATGCACGAATGACAAACCAACAGTTTATTTAAATTTCCAAGTAAGTGATGAAACTTACAAGCTGTCTCCATCCTCTCTGTGATGTTATTTGTGCTAACATGGTTGTTGCCACTGCAGACAACAGTTCTGTTCTCAGTGAAGACGGTGATGTTGAAATTGTGGAATGACTTCTGAGGTGGTCTGCAGCCGTCTTCATCACAGACGGACCACAGCAAGTTGTCCTGGATGGAGCAGTTTACTGTGACGCTGCAGGATCCCTCAGTCAGGTTGGAGTGGTGCTCTGTCGTCATCGTCATCACTGGTCTGGGAACCATGTCTGCAACAGCCAAACAATCAGATACAATCATGATATAATGGTGCCCTCCTCTGGCTGCCAGCTGTAAACACAAGACAGTCATCAAACATTCAGCTGTGTGTTTTATGTTTCATTTAAGATATGTGAGGAAATGAGGATTGACTACTTTTAAAGTTGCAGTGTAAAAAAACATCCTTTTGTAATGTCTTGTAAAGACAGCAAAGATTTATTTGCACTTTCTACCAGGTCAATACTCAGTACAGACATATAAATAGAGAAGATCAATGTATAGTACAGGCTAAATACAAAGTACTGCAAAAGGACCCACCTTGTATGAAGACTTGATATGTCTCAGATACTGAATTATAATCACTTTATAGATACTGGTGTCGTTGTCAGTCAACATTTTTATACAAAGGGAAAAGTTTTTTGCGACCAGGCCGTGTTTTCTCTTTATAGCTGGAATTGATGCCTCTCTCAGTATAAATAACTTTACCAGAGAATTCCCATTTACCACCAAAATATGGAGGAGATTTACTGACATTCAGACACAAAGTTGTTTCTGAGAACATAATATGTTGCTTTTGGATGTTCTGCCATAGTTCCTAAAGAAAGGAAAAAGAAAACATTCAAGATCATTTTTAAATACACAGTCACAGCCTTTCAAAACAAAGAACACATAGCAAACATACGGAAATAGGTGATAGAGGGAAAGTAGAGAAAGTGCTCATTTTTAAATTTATTTTACATTAATTTAGTGGCATTGTTGTAAGCAAATGTCTGTAAAGCTAAAGTGAATGCTTGTTAAAAAAAAAACATTAAAATAATCACTTTTTGTCTGTTTGTTTTCTCGTTTTTTAGAGTTGAGCAGGATAGGAAACATATTCTCTAAGATTTTACTTAATTTTTTTATTTAGTTAATGGTCAAAAATGAATAAATGGACAGATTTAATTTATCATAAAATAACTTGTGAAATATATTCATCACTACAATGGTGTTACAGTAATTTTCTTGTTTTTGTAATGAAAATTAAATTAAAGCACATTAACTAGTTCAGACATCCTATATGCAAAGATGAAAAAATGTCATAATTGATCTTATCTGTAAAAGTCCAGCAGCTCAGAAAAGAAACATTTTTTGGACGCTCATCGTTATAATCTTAACAAGTGTGGAATAGGAACGCATGGCGTGTTAAATAGTGCAGCAAACCATGAATCTACCCAGAACAACACCACCAGGTGCCAAACTCAGGAAACGAAAGAGAAAAGAAAAAAATAGAAAAGAGTTCCAGCATTAGAGAACCAATAAATAATTTATCTAAATGCAGTCGACAATCTAGTGTTGCTTCTTTCAACCATGATGCCTAACGTCCCACAAAATGTGAGATAGCAGTAAGTTATTGTGTGTTAATGCATGCCATAGGGAAGTAGGGCTGGTTTGTGTATCTTTGAGATCTCACGCTGCAATTATGAAGTAATAAAGTAACTGGCTAAAATTCTGTTTGAGTTTACTTATTTTATTTGGTGTTGCCTTCAACCATTACTAACAAATAATGTAAACTAATAACTGCAGTTTCTCCCTGTGTGTCAATAACACCCAGACGGTTACTTAATACAAGCACCAGAATAAGAAAACTGGAACCACAAAATGTGTAACTGCAGCTTTTTTTAAGTGAATAGATAAATATTAATGCACCATCAAGATGATGAGCAAACGTTATCTTATTATTACCATTGTATTAAAAACCTGTTACTAATCATAAAGCAGCATTCTGAGAAGCTTGTATATTTGTCTTCTTACGTAAATTACATTTCCTATAAGAGAGGGAAGTTAATGATATGCCAGCCATTTATGTTTTAGTTGGCAAGCTTCAAGTTCTCTGTGAACGGTTTTTTTCTTAAAAATGTCATCAAATAATTTCACATTTTCTTTTTTTTGTTTTTTAAACTTGTCCCGTCCAACATTGTAGCAACAGAATGATGGTCTGGTGTTGTTTAAAAATGACCAAAAGTCTGGAACGAGTAAAAGTATATAAGGTTTATTTACAGGAGAAGTATTGAATACAGTTTACTTGCAAGTAATGAGAGTAGTCGGCCCGACTCTCGTGGAGTCAGGAGAGACTCTAGGGAGGCAAGAGGAAAAACAATAGTTCTACATTTCTGTAGAAAGAATCCTCCTTCCTGAAGACCTTGGGTGGACACACAACTCCAAGAGCTGGTGTCAAAACAACCTCACATAGTTGTGTCTCCACCAGAACCAGTCTGACTAAGGGTCTGAGGAAGGAGCAGATAAAGGTCATCTTACCCTCGTAGTGAACTTTTAACAGAGCATGTACATGAAGAGAATAAACCTTAAAAGTGAATAAAAGCATGATGAGTAAAAATGTACAATGTAAAAAGTAACAACCAGTGTAAATACAATTTATAAATGAATATAGTAAAGGAAGTAATTATAGTTGTGATTATAACATTAGGTAAATAAGTAACATTTCTTCACAACACACACACACACACACACACACTCTCTCACACACACACACACACACACATAATGTTTCCCATGAATTATGTATTTTTTTAACCTGAGTTTATTGTGGATTTGTTATTTTACTATTTCAGGGAAAAAAATAACATTTTTTATCACAATTTAGAATGTGAATCTGTTCAATTATTGTTCAGAATGTTTTTATCTTTTGTATAAAACTGTACCAATGTTATTTTCACAATCATTCAGAGTCACTGTGTTCATATTGTTGGTGCAGTTTTATTTGGAATTCTAGTGTTTTGAAATGGCGAGTTTGTCAGATTGTGTTTTATGTAGAGAACCTGTTTAGTGTTTATAAAAATGTGTCATTTTGAATTGTGTTGTTGTGTTATTGTTATTCATTGTTCACGTGTGTTCAATAAATATTCATTAAAATGTTCAAATGTTTAATAAAAACATATTAAAATATCCATTCAGTTCTGTTCACTCACCAGTAGGTGGCAATATTGAGTCAAATGTTGGTAATTGTGTCACTCAACTGTAGAAGAGAATCAACTGATGTTACAAGCTGTTTGCAAACACTGCAGCTGCAACATTACAATGTTTGACTAAATGAATAAAGTTATAAATGCATAAAATTTTAATTTAAACAGACGCCGTTAATGATAAAGATTTCTTATGAGACATGAGATGCAGAATTGGAGAACTGCTGGTGTAAAACGGTAGGTTGAAGTGAAGTTTAGTCCGTTATTTACCTGATAATAGCAGTTATCTTTTATAATAGATTTAAGCCAAATGTATTAAGCAACAGGATAACAGCACAGAAATAGTTAATAATAAACTGCAACCTGTAAGTTGATGATAACATGACGATGAGCTTCTGCAGCTGATGCGACGTCATAATCAGTGACAAAACCTCCTTTATTCATTTTATATCAGCAAGAAACCTTCTAACTCCATGTAAGCTTGATTTGGGTAAAATATTAATAAAGTAATGACACAATCAAATATATGACGATAATGTAAAACACAATACCAAGTCTGATGATATTATGTCCAATTACTACAAAAACCATAAAGTTTTATTCATTTCTTGAAAAATAACAGTTTTGGACACAGGAGGTTTGAGCCCGACAGCAGCGATATGACGATCGTAAGGAACAGCATGTTTGATGACACAAATATTGAGATATTTGTCAGGAAGAAGACATTTTTATTGTTCCATAGTTTTGTGAAGAGATGAAGTGAATGAAGTAAAACCTACAGTCATGAATTCCATGTTGCTTTGTAGTGATGGAAGAGAGAGTAGTTTATTTAAAGAATGGGTTTATATTTAATCTGGTGAAGAATAGAATGGATTCTTTTTTATTTATTTTGAACTATATGAGAGATAAACTGAAATATTATCCATGTTTTTGATTGACTGATTAATTTTTATTTTGAACAAAAAATAACACAAATTAATCAGAGTAAATAAAAAAGTAACAGTTGCTATAGAGTCTGAAAAGGAGCCGGATGAAGTTTAAAAACTTATTTATTCCTGCCCCCCTTTTATAATCATAATTTTATTTTAATTTTTTGGGAAAAAATAGATAAAGAATGAATATAAACATGTAGATGGGGGTATTTTCTTTAAACAAGAGCATACTTGTTTGCTTTGACAGCAATCAATGACTGTTCATTCATTACAAGAGTTCTCTGCAACCCTTAAATATACAACTCCACATATACTCCACAAACAATGTCCAAACAATCTGATTTGTGTTCACCAACCATCACATACTGTTGCCTTTTGGCCTCACTGTTTTAGTTTGTACACTGCAAACACCATGAAGAAATGGGTTTATTTTTACCTCAATACATGCTGTGTTGATGCAAGAAACACAAGCATGAGCTCTGAAATTCATCTATGGTCAGAAGAGTACACGTACAAAGGGCTAAAATTCGGAAATTGGGGAACAAACCAAAAACACAGAAAGCTGAACGCCTCCATCAGTAACAGTGATGCAGGATTTTTGTAATGAGAACTAATTTCTTTTAACCACTAACAGAGTGGATTGTTTCTGTGATATTAATGAATGTTACATCATTGCTGCTTCATCACCAAGTTTTTTCTGGATGTAACTTCTGAATAAATCGTTTCATCAGCTGCAGGAGCTGATTTTCCTGTAAATAATGAGATTATTAGTTTAGAGGTTTGCAATAACGTCTTAATTTTAAACTGATTTCTCTGGTAAAATCTTAAATGTATGTTGAAAACACAAGAGAAAACAAGTTCTACATTATAAAAATGAGCTGGATGTTGCAGTGATTGTTCAGTAATATGAATATCTGTCTTGGACAAAGGCTGAACAACAGGTACAGGTTACAACAGGTGCAGCAGCAGGTGGGCGGAGACTTTACTTGCTTTTGTTTTTCCTGTGCACCTGTGCATACAGCATACTGGCATCTAAAACAAAAGCCACATGTCACATTTAAGTTTTTAACTTATATAATCTCATCGAGGGTGTTCTTCACACACAATAAAACCTGATGAAACTTGACTAGTTGAACCTTTTTAAATGGTAATGCTTCAGTCTGCGTTTTAAAATAAACATATGGCATCTAAACCATTTACACTGAGATCATCTGAAGTACAACAAAACTAAAAATGTCTGATCTTTGGTGAGAAGAGTTAAACTGCAGGAAAAAGAAAACAAAGCAACATTCTGAACACGTGAAACTTCACATGTTGAACTTAATTAGAACAAATGATTAAAAAGTCAGAGGCGGGAGTGTGATATGTGTCATGTGACTGTCACAGAACAAATACAGTAAAATAATTCAATATTAGAAATAAAAAAAAGTTATTAAAGCTGCAACACTTTAAAATCCTCAGTGATCTGAACTCATCATGTATCTTAATGTTTTAAATAAAAGAACAAATTATTCATTTTCGATTTTTATTATTATATTTTATAAATATGAAAAACAGCACACACGTAAAAAGTAAAAAAAAAACTATTTACATTTTTCTGCTAAAACAATGTTTGAAGTTATCATAAAAATTAATCATGAAAAAATATATTAAAACATTTAAACTCCATCCAGGTTTACAAAAAAATAATGGAATCGTATAATTTCATATTATTTGTCAAAAAATATATTTAAAACAATTAAAGCTACAATGCAGATATAACAAAGTATATTTTACTTTTATCTTTTGCTCCATTTACGCATTAAAATGTAACTAAGTGCCTAAATGATAAACAATGAGCAGCTTGAGCTTTGAGCTTAAATAAAGAGGATAAATAAAATGCTGCATCATAAAAACAGAAGCTACTGAACATGTCTGATATTTGGATAACAGAGTTACAAACAGCAGTTTCATACAATGATTCTCTTTGCTGCTTCGCTTCTCTTCACAGACTAAGAACCACAGAAGAAGAACAAATGAGGTTATCTAAGACGTCTGCATGTTACTGAGTTTTCTTCAGTCTTGCGTTTTCCTGAATAAAGCAGCACAGCATGCAGCCTACATGGCAGCATTGTTATCCAGAGCTGCTCCTAATCCGACCTCAGAATAAACTGCTGCATCACCTGCTGCAGGACTCCACTTTCCTGTAAACGGAGATTATCTGAGTCACATATTTGCCTGTAAAATCATCTTTAAGACTTAAAGTGGACTTAATATAATTTCCTTATATAAAAGGAATAATAATCTATGAAATGTTTTATTGTCCTTCACCAGTTACCTGCAGACTGTTAGTTAATACATGCAACATGTCAAATAAGGAGGATTTTTAAGAGGAACAATTTTAAGATTATTTGATGAATTACATGCTGTGAATGACTCAAAATAAATTGCTGGGAAAATAAGAAATGCAGGTAAATGCATAGAGTTTACGTACTTTTGTTTTTTCTCTTGCCTTTTCCTTTATTCTCATGGTTGATTTCAGCGTACACTGGAGTGGACTCTAAAACCAGAAACATGTTAGCAGACATGCAGCAATAATGCTAAACCTTCATTATTATTATTATTGTTTAATGCAAATGACTGACAGTATTTACAGAGAAACTGTGTAGATGATGAAGTGCAAAACAACAGTAGCAGAAAAAATAACAGAAAAACTTAGAACAAGAAAAAAAAGGAAAAAATCTCTAATGTTGACATTACATGGAGCAGCATTACTGTGTTATAGGTGTGTATACACATGTGTAATAAGAAAAGTAGAAGAAATAATATTGATTATCATTCATGTATTTTTCTACACGGCTTGTTCCAGTTTAGAGTTACTGGGAAGCTGGAGTCTATCCCAACAACTAGCGGGCGAGAGGCAGGGTACACCCTGGACAGGTCGCCAGTCTATTGCAGGACCAACACAGAGAGACAAACAGCCACTCATGCTCACAATCACTCATAGGGAGAATTTAGAGCCAACAAGAGACCGAACATGCATGTCTTTGGACGGTGGGAGGAATGAAAGAACGTTGGTATCCCCCATCCCTCCTTCTATCTTATTCTCCACGTCTTTGTTTCATTTATGTGATGAATGTGAGATGATTTTTCTCTGATAATTGCTTCACCTGTTTCCATCCAGCTGATGCAGAGATTTCTGGCTTTGTTGTGGTTTGATTTACAAAAGCTGTTAATGTGTTACTTCTAGAGAAATAAGCCAGTCAGGAGAATAAGTGACTGATGTACGGTTGAAAAGTGTATTTTTGGTGAAATGGGTGAGATTCTCTCCAACTACAGCCGAGACCACAATCCTTTATATCCTGTTTTATTACATCTGTTGAGTTAGTTTTTAGATTTTATAGTAAAACATCTATTTCAGGGTTTAACGCTGCATTAAAGTCAACTCTGATTATTATATTTTTATAGGTTTTTAAGAGGTACAATTTTAAGATTATTTGATGAATTACATGCTGTGAATGACCCAAAATAAACTTTTGGGAAAATAAGAAATGCAGGTAAATTCATAGAGTTTACGTACTTTTGTTTTTTTTCTTGCCTTTTCCTTTATTCTCATGGTTGATTTCAGCGTACACTGGAGTGGACTCTAAAACCAGATACATGTTAGCAGACATGCAACAATAATGCTAAACCTTCATTATTATTATTATTGTTTAATGCAAATGACTGACAGTATTTACAGAACAACTGTGTAGATGATGAAGTGCAAAACAGTAGCAGAAAAAGAAAACAGAAAAACTTAGAACAAGAACAAAAAAAGGAAAAAATCTCTAATGTTGACGTTACATGGAGCAGCATTACTGTGTTATAGGTGTGTACACATGTGTAATAAGAAAAGTAGAAGTAGAAGAAATAATATTGATTGACTGACTGTACCTGCAGTTCCTGTCTTCACTTCAGAGTAAACACAACTCTCCTCTGGTTCATGATGCCTCCCTGTTAACACACTCACATTCATCCACTAAAACACACGAAGCTCAAAACCTTCAGAGCTGTTTTTCCTCCTTTAAACAGTGTGTGTGTTGGTGTAACTCACTCTTTTTCCCAAAATGTTTCAGTTCAATAAGAGAGTATGTGACATCTCTGGATTCATCTGCATCTGAAACATTTCATAATTCCACATCAGTCACTTGTTACAAGTTTTCTGAAATCACATCATTTTTACATTTTATTTCCTTTCAGTGGGTTTGATCGACTCATAGAGACAAACATCATCTACTGGAAATAAAAGAGAAAAAAGAGAAGATAATGGTTATTCCATGATTGGAACAAACATGGAAAATTCTATAAAAATATTGTTTTCTGAACTTTTTAATTATTATTTATTTGTTTATTCTTATTCTAATCAGATCATCGATTTTAAAGGTTAATAAAAAGTTAGTGAAATAAAAAGTGTAAGTCCTGACCGTGGAGAGGAGAGCTGTACTGGTTAGTTTCATTCTGGTTGACTCCAGGATGTGAACTGGAGCTCTGACTGCTGCTCTGTGACTGGATCCACCTAAAACATCATAAATACACAATGTTTAACACAGAAAAGTTAAATAATGAGGATTTATGTTGGAGATGGAGTTAAATGAAAGAATGATGTACAGACCTGATGCAGCATAAATCTGTTAAAAAGACATTAGTTGTTAAAGGACTTTGTAGGTCATTTTGTTCTACTGCTGGTTTGTTGTATAACATCAGAATAACTCTGAATATTTGGTTTATTAAAGAGTAAAAAAGGTCTCACCCTTGGACAGTTTGCAGAGACACAACAAGAGCAGGAAAATCAATAATATGATTCCAATGACTGATCCAACCATCAACAGCACAGGAAATGAAGAGCTTTCAGGTCTGGACACAGCTGGAAACACAACAGAAAGTAATAATGTTATTTATATGAAGGGTTTAGAACATAATTCTCTCAGTGTTTCCAGAAAAATAAATGTGATTTCAAGCTTGAACACAATGAAAAAAAAATCCAGATCTACAGTAAAAACTCATCAACAAACTTTTTGTTTCTCCTGCTTTGAGCAGAAAAATGATTTACAAAGTAAAATGTTTCATAATTTAATCCTGCTCACCTGTAACTGACATCCAGCTCTGTTGTGACGTCTTTCCTGCATGTTGACACTTGTAGAAACCTTCGTCTGACTGTGACACTGCAGAGATGTTCAGCTCCTCTCTGCCATCATGTTGGAGAAGTTTGTCATTGTGATAGAAAGAAACACTGGAAAGTGTGTTTTGTTCTCTCAGTCTGCAGCTCAGACTGACAGAAGCTCCCTCAGTCACAGGATGGACGGGGCTCACCAGGATGACGCCATCATCATCATCTGTAAAGAAAAGTCAGTGGATATTAAGTTCAGTCAGAGATCAGCTGGTAGAGAGATTCAGAAAAAGCTGATTTATAAAGAAGTAAATAAACTCTTTATCATTAAACACAGACATCTGATCATGTGTATTTAAAAACATACACATGTCCTGTATATACATATATACACACATACATGTTTACACAGATCTAGACATGGTGTGGCAGTGGTTCAGTCTAGTTCTGAGTGTGGTCTGTCCAGGGCAGGTGGTGGTGGAAGTTTTGTAAAGCCTGACAGCAGCAGGCAGGAATGAAGAAGAAATATTTATTGTTCTATAGTTTTGTGAAGAGATGAAGTGAATGAAGTAAAACCTACAGTCAAGAGTTTGATGCTGCTTTGTGGTGATGGAAGAGAGAGTAGTTTATTTAAAGAATGGATTTATATTTAATCTGCTGAACACAGAAGGAATTAATTTAGCAATAATAAACACAAAATCATAGGATGTAATCACGAGACAAACACTGAAAATCCATTTCTATATGGAAATGACATAAATGATAAGTGATACTTAAAAATGAAAACAAAGCATCATAACATACTCTGTACAGTGATGTTGACTGTGTTGCTGAACTCTCCTGATCCAGACTCACACCAGTAAACTCCACTGTGGTACCAGTTCATGTTCATGTTACATGAGGATCCAGTCATTCTCCCCCAGGAGGAGCAGCGTGACAGATGATGTGTTTCTGTAAACCTCATCACTCTCCACTCAGCAGAGTTTCCTCCACAGTTCAGTGAAACAGAGTCAGATGTGAAGTGTTGAACTCTGTCAGGATTCACTGTGAGAGACGCTGCTGGATGAACATCTGAAAAACAAACATGATGAAAGGTCAAACTTTGTAAAAAAAAAACTCTGCAATAAGTTTAAAAAACACTGAAAATAATTTTTAATTTTGATAAATACTTCAGAGTGAAAGTATTAAATGCTGTTAGTGGATAAGATGTTTGGAATAAACATGAACTGATGATTGTAAAACCTTAAAAGTGCAGAACCACAGATACCAGTAGGCAAGGTCAGGGTTAATGGAGACAGAAAGCAATAAACAGACATTCAAACTGACCTTCAGACCAGACAAATGTGGGTTTACTGTGATCAGTGGAATAAACACGGTCCACTCTTTCAGCTCTACACACACATCCTGCTGTGTGTGTTTGTCCATGAACAATGGTGGAACTACCAGCAGTCCCGTTGGGGCTACCAGGCAGCATCTCATAGCTGTAAGAGATATACTGGTGTGACAGATCAGGAACAGCTTTATACCAGTAGAACCTCCATCCTGCAGACGGAGGTTTAATCTCACATCTCAGAGTTACTGAGGATCCAGGACTCAGCCATGATGGAGACACAGAGAGGACAGGCCGGGGTTTATCTGCTGGAGAGAGATTTTATCTGAATGAAAACATGTTGGACCTTGTTGACTCTTAACTCTGAATAACATTTCTCTACTAATGTTATCAGTTGTGAATTTAAAATTTCTATATGCATTTAAAACATCTACAATCGTTCAGATAAACTGTTCAGTTAAAATGCAAATAAAGGAGCTTTGCTCGTCTCAATGTCCAAATAAAGGAGAACAAAAGTTTTTATATTTTAGTCGTTTTTCTGCTCATACAACAAATAAAAATATGTTTAAATCTCTAAGAAATTACTCAAATTTGAAAGAAAAGTTTGTTCTCCTTCATTTGGATATGAAGATGTGTGATTTTGGCTTCAGCTCCACCAAGAATTAAAATTATATGTAATAATATATAATAGAAAATAGAAATAGAATAATAGAATAAATTTAATTGTTCTCATGAGATCCAGCTTTGTCCTAAAGAAACACTGTTAGGTATCAGGTAAGATATACAAGGAGCTGATTTAACAAAATATAATAATTAGGGCTGTCAAAAATAATGTGTTAAAGGTGTTAATTAATTTATGTAATTAACTGCGTTAAAATTGTTAATGCCATTAACACATGCATGACATGACAAGCCCCATACATCCATCACTTCTCTGTTATGATGGCGGGACGTGTAAACGAAGGATGGAAGAGATCAGCCGGGTGGCTGTGTGGATGGACTTGAGAATTAGAGATGGGATTTATGGCTCTTTGAAGGGAGCCGGATCTTGAGGAGCCGTTCCTTTCAAAGAGCCATTCAAAAGACTGGCTCGTTCTCACAATATCTTACAAAATCTCACAATATATAAGAATGACAACCAATCAAAATATGTACCTATATAAAATCTACTATACAAGATTAAGTAATTATAGGAAAAATATAGATAAAAAGGATAAACCTGAGCAGTCAGTGCAAATTCTAGTAAATGTTTTGGATAGAACTCACAGTATTTGTTTCCAAACAATTCTCTCTGCCCATAGATGCTTCACATGAACGGAGCCTGTTGGACATCAGACTTCTATGATGTCACATTTTATTTATTTTATTTTCATTTTACTCAACTGTACTACTTCTTATTTACTTATTTATTCATTTATTTATTCATTAAGTCAGTCATTTTTAGCTGGAAGGAGGGGGGGGGGATTGGGCTTGGTGTGTGTGTGTATACGTGTGTGCGTATGACTGTGTGAAAGATTTCATTGAGTGTTTTTATTCTTATGTTTTTAATCATGTAAAGAACTTTGTGTTGCCTATGACATGAAAAGTGCTGTATAAATAAAGTTTGATTTGATTTGATTTGATGAAGGCAGTGTCAAAAATTTGTATATAAAAAGAATGTTTCACAAATGAACGGCTCACAGCTGTGAATCGATTCCCATCGTTCATTTAAAAGAGTCGTTCAAAAGAATCGATTCGTTCATGAACATCACATCTCTATTGAGAATAAACACAGGCCTCCCTAATTCATATACTGCACACATATGCTTGCATGCAAGTAAACACACACACACACACACACACACACACACACAAGCCCCATACATCCATCATCTCTCTCTTTTTTATTTTTTTTAACCTGTGCTGTCCAGCATCCTAGAAAGCAGAATAATAGTCTGCTGGCCCCAGTGGGCCAAGATCAGCAGCCGCCGGCCCCACCAGGTACCGTGCCATCCAGGGCGGCCCGAGCGAAGGGCCCAGGGTCCCAGTAGCCCAGAGTCAGCACCCCCCCTCCACCCCCCAAAGGTAGAGGGCCCGCACCATGCCTAAGAGAACCAGCCCCCCCCCCCCCCCTAAAAAACTAATCATAGTAAAATAGATATAGAAATAAAACTGCATGAAGGTGACTGCTGCTTCAGTGAGTGATATGTTCTAATTATTTATTGTTGTTGGTACCAAATGTGTCTTTTCCACATTTTTTTTAACTAGTTTGAGTTTTTAAAGAGTTTTTATTGTTTAATTTTTAAACAAACTATAAAACTCACGAGTTTCCTCGATGGTGACGTCATGGCTGTCTTCTGTGTAGAAAACTGGTTCTCCTCTTCCTCCTCTGCAGCGGTACAGACCTCCCTGTGAGACTCTGATGACTCCACCTGGTTCATTGTTATTTCTGAGCTGAGCTGCAGGATAGACTGACCCATCTCTGAACCAGTTAAACTTCCAGTCAGCAGAGTGGTCCACAGAGCAGGTCAGTGTTACACTGCCCCCTGCTGGTAGGATTGAACTGTCTGCTGCCAGTCTGGCTCTGGGTTTACTGGCTGGTGAGTTTAGAGCAAAAATAAAACCAACAAATTATTAAAATGTGACTCATTTCACAAACAAATTTACTAAAACCATCACAATTTATACATTTATCAAGTCATCATAGACTACAGTGACGTCGTTTATAGAGCTGCCTCTAAACACTCCTCTATTAACTGGACACCATTTATAACGCTGCCATTTGCTTTATTACCAGATCCTCCTTTAACACACCACTACAGCTTGTGTTCCCTGGTCAGTTAGCCCTCTCTTCACTCTCTTAGATAAACACATTGGTATCTGTTGATTTATAAAACCCTAATTAGAAAAACACAGTTGCATCTTCACTCATTACTCAGATTCATAACATCAGACGTCCTCTTGGCTCAAGTCGCCTCATGAAGCTGCTCATCCACAAAGTCTGCACTACCTTCAGTCATTCATCTTTTCACTTTTCTGCTGCAGATGACTGGAATCACTTGCAACAGAAACTAAAGCTCAGGACTTTTATACCACTGTCATCTTTTAAAAACTTGCTAATGGAAGCGGTCCAGGATTGTTACACTTACTTTTATCTGTAGCTAGTTGGACCATTTTTATGTCTTCCTACAATCTGTTTTAAATTGGTGTGATAATGTTCTGTTAGATGTGTATTCATGTCTTTTGTCATCTGCTTTTGTTTTTATTTTCCATGTGCTGCCTCTCTCCAGGTTTGTTCTAAATTGGCTCCTCTGGTTAAATAAAGGTTTATATTTAGCTAGTAGCACCACATAGAAATAACAAACACCACATGAGACATTAAGCTCCGTTATAACAAAACTACACATTTATAATGATGTCTAATTTACCTGCTGAAACACAAATGTAGTTATAAACCAAATATGCTTAAATTATTTCTGAAATTATATTTTATTTTCTGTACATTTATCTTCCTCCAGCACTTAACCTGCATGGCTCCCCTTTTCCTGTTTACACTATAAACCAGAAAACATTTATTACTCAGCTTCCAGTGAGAATCTCCATCAAAGATGGATGAACAAATCTTTTCTCTTGTCATATTTAAAATGATCTGAAAGATGGAACTGACTAATTATGTCTCCTCTTGTTGATGTAATAAACCGCTGCTTACATGTCTGTACGTTAAATAAAAATTAGCACGGTCAAAATAACGTGTTAACAGTGGTAACTAATTTATGTAATTAAGTGCTTTAATATTTTTAACATAATTAACGCTTGTGCAGCATGACATGCCCCATACATCCATCATCTCTCTGTTATGAATGTGGGACGTGGAGAGGCGAGAGAGAAATGATGAGCTACACTCGCACTTTTCCCCTCATTCTTTTTAAACTTGTCCTGCATTTCACAGCAAAGTTTCTGCTCTAGAGGATCTCTGGTCATCAGTTTGTGCAGCAGCTGCTTCTTTCCTTTCCACTCATGTTGTTCCATGAATCATGACGACTGTCTGTGATCAGCTGATCGGCTTTTATTGCGTTTGTTTATGGTTCAGCTGAGAAGGAGGAAACTAGCAGTTCATGGTTCACACGTCACATATTTACCCCAAAAGTTTTGTTTTTGGCAGGACCTTCTCTAACACAGTAGCTAGCTGGTGGTAGACATGGTTTATACTCCAGCTATGAAGGGGCGGGTCTAGAAAAGTTCTGATGGGGGGCCAGGCAGGAGCACTGACCAGGAAAATGGGCACAAACGGGACCTTTTTTTTAAAACTAGATTTTATGAAATATTGAACTGATTATTACAACTAAAGTCATCATGTAATGTAAAAAAAGTGAAGAATAAGTTGACAAACAAACAGCCAGTGATGTATTTTATCAGCAGGTGTTTACTTTGGGTGATGCTGCTGCACAAACACTCACACTTCAATGATAAAAGGAAAAATGTGTTTTTATACAGATCATCAGTTTTATCAGAGTTTCTTCATCAATGTTGGCTGTTTAACTTCAGTCGTCACATCTGCTGCTTTTATTACAGAAATTATCACCATGGAGACGGTTGGTGAGATGATGATATATGAATTCTGAATTATTATCTACAACATGGTAGAGAAGATTTAGAACAACATCTAGAAGAACATTACATGCTGCATTTACTGACCATTGGACATCTGAAGTTTACCCAAGGGAAGGTCAGTTAACAGTAAATATTTGTAGCATCGGTTCGTTCTGTTGATACAATACAGTAAAAACGGGTAAATTTCAGGTATAGTCATGAATTATTAGACAGTTCTTGTGATTTTATTTCTACTGAGGAGGTGCTGATATGATTTATGCTAATTAATATTGCAGCATGAAGCTGTGCTGAAGAAGAAGGTTACATATTCACCTGAGGATTCATTATTTCAGGAATCAGAGAGATTGTCTACAAAGAAGATTTACTGCTGTTTGGACAGAAGTGCTGGCTGCTCATACTGATTGTAGTAATTATTTAATTGTCATGGTTCATGTTTCTTCCAGGTCTCTAGTGATTGCTTCCTTAATCAGGTTCATTTGTTCCACCTGGGCTTCCCTGATTGCTCCCTATCCTCACCTGTGCTCAGCTTTACTTAAACTCTCTCCAGTCTCTCCTTCCCTGCAGGTTATCGACAGTCTTGTGCCAAATTGAGGTCCTTTGTTTCTTTTCTATGTGACAGTTTGCTTGTTAATCTGGACAGAACACACAGCAAACATGACTGACCTGATACTGACAGTCTGATGGCTTCACTCCACTTTGTTGAAGAATATGAGTCATCTCTGCGTTTACACTGACACTGGTAGTCTCCACTGCTGAGCTCAGAAACAGTGAAAGTAAACTGTTTACTGGAAATCTGCGGTATAATTGACCCAAGAATTCTCCATACACACATCCACTCAGTGGTTTCTCCTCCCTGGATCTCACATGTCAGAGTGATTTTCTCTCCACTGAAAATCTGAGGCCAGTCAGGTTGTCGTGTTACAACAACCTGGTTGGAAACTGTTTCCATAGATATGAACAGAAAAACACAAACAGAAATATCATCAGAAAATATTACATGTAACTTTCATATAAAATAATTCATGTTTTTATATAAAATAATAGAACTCACAGATTATATTAATACTGGCATCATTACTCATATCAGAGTAATAGGCTGGATCTCCTCTCTCTCCTCTACACCTGTAGATTCCTCCCTGTGACACACTGATGATTCTGTTTTGTTCATCATTTGTTTTAAGGTGATAATCAGAAGTGTGTGAGGTTCGTCTGAACCACTGGTATTTCCATCCAGCAGAGTTGTCCACAGAGCAGCTCAGTGTCACGCTGCCTCCTACTGATATGGTTGTTGTTCCTGCTGTCACTTCTGCTCTGGGTTTATCTGCTGTATCGTCCAAAAACACAAACAATTTGCAAAGACATAAAACAGAAAATATTAACAATGTTTTTTTTCTGGTTCAGTTTACATGAATTAACTAAACACAACAGAAACATGCCACTTTCATAAAAACACATTTTTAAATAATGTTTGGTCCTCAAGTTTCATGATTTCCTAACAAAATGTATAAATACACTTACATTTAAAGTTCATGTAAAGAAAGATGTGCATATGTACAGCTTAAAAAATGTTAGTCACAGTAAAATTAGTCATGTTGAAAGAACAGAGGACTTACCCCGAACATTTAAAGAGATCTTATTACTGCACTTTGAATCATTTGAGGTCTTCAGACAACCACAGCAATGGTATTCACCTTTATAACTTATATGTAAAAGTGGTAATTCGTAGAGTGGATGTGAGTTGTAGGGAATGACTTCTTGACCATCCTTGAGGATTCTGTATTCCCAGTCAGTGTTTGTTTCTTCCTTCATGTCACATATGAAGGTAACAGACTCTCCAGTATAAAAAGTCAACCAGTTAGGATCAATGGTCAGACCAGCTCCTAGAAAACAGCAACAAATGTTTAACACCTGCGTACACTTTGCCAGCCGACACACTGTGTAGATATATACAATGAAATTATCTGATAATCCACAAAAAAGTCAGCTTGTGTCTAACAGTGAGGCAACAGGCTGAGATTCATTTACAAAGAAAATAACTGAAAAACTAAAGTATGTCACCTTGAGTGTGTCCAGTGCAGAGGAGTGTATACAGCCCTGCAATCCAGGTAGAAACAACAGAAATGAACAAAGGATCAACATTTGCAATCAGAGTTGTTTAAAGTACAACATAAGCACATATAATGGTAAAAAAACATAAATTCTAACTCAGATATTTAACTTAAATTACAAAATCCCATCTACAAAACACCCAAATTCTTCATTCAGATTCTCAGACACTGGTGAAAATGACTGATACCTAATTTCATCTGATCCAGTTTCCTTAATATCCATGATTTAAACAGAAGAAGTCCTCATGTCATATTTACAGAATAAATCCAGCACACAGAATAAAATGAGTCCCATCCTCTCAACTAATCCTCACACTTCTGACAAATTCCTTTTACAAAGACAGAAAAATGAAAGTAAACCATGAGAGAAGTCAAGACCAGCAGAGAAACCAAAGTTAAAACATGAGTAGTGTAAATAATAAATGTGGGATTTTTCTAACTTCTCTCTTTGTTAACTTGCTTTAACACAAAGCTTCCTTCCTTTAAACACAGCATGGTTTAGTGTGTGTCTACACTTCCTGTCCTGCTGATCCTGAAACATGTTGGATTCTTATTTAAAGGTTTCTACGTGATCTCTTATAGATAGTATATCTTAAACAATAAACAGCCAAAAGAGGCACCCAACATCATAACAACCACATTCACCAAAACAAGAAAATAGAGAAAAACACAAAGTGTTCTTATTATCCCTGAGATGATTAAATGTGAGTTCATCCACCGACATGTAAAAATACAAGTACAACTTCCTTCAGTTTGAAGGTTTTGTTAGAAAACAGAAGAAAAGTTTTGGTCCTTACTGTGGGCCTGTACAACTACAGAGTAGAACTGGTGTGTTCGTGATTTAACGATGAAACTTGAAGCTCAGCTCAGATATTTACATCAGGATGCTGGTTCACTGCTTACTAGGATTTATCACCATGGCAACTAATGCTAACACAAATTAAGAAATCAACACATGGAAACAATTTAATTAATTACTATTAAAAAAAGGAACTTATTAAAGCTCCAACATTTTAAAAAACCGACGTGATCTGAATTTATAATGTATCTTAATCCTTAAAAAACTATGTGCTTAATTTTTTATTTGCACATTTTCCAAAAATATTACACACCAGCACACACGAAAAAAGCAAATAAAAACAGTTTTTTCTGCTAAAACTAATTTTATATAAGAATAAAATTATCATAAATATAGATAAACATAGAACAATACATATTAAGAAAAAAAGATGACCTCTAACCAGGTGAAATTAATATAAATGGAGGATTGATCATATCATATTAAATAATGATGCATATTTCCAGTTCTGCTGCATTCACATATCTGCATACATTAAAGCAGTGTTTCTCAATCCAGGTCCTCATGGCTCATGTCTGCCAGGTTTCTACTCCAACACACAAATTCAGATTAATGAGCTTTACAAGTTCTTTTAAATCCTGTTAACGATCCATTCATTTCATGCAGGTGTGTTGACATAGAGTAACCTCTAAAACATGCAGGGCATGGATTGAGAAACGCTGCGCTAAAGTGTAACTAACTAATATGTTACCAAGTGCCTAAAAGATGTGAAATGAGCAGCTTGAGCTTAAATAAAGAGGATAAATGAAATGTTGCATCATAAACACAGAAGATACTGAACATGTCTGATATTTGATACCAGAGTTACAAACAGTAGTTTCATACAATGATTCTCTTTGCTTTGCTGCTGCAGCTCGAAGAACTACAGACAGAACAAACAATTGAGGTTAATAAATAAATAAAACAGTATTGCAGTTTTAATCTCTGCCACATGAATTTTTTGGTTTGTTTTGAAAAACCAGCATAATAAAAGTAAAATAATCAGACTTTACTCACATTTATTTATATTTGCAGAAAATATTATTATTAGTTATTACTGGAAAAGTCTCCCAAAAATATGTTGTTAAAATATTGTGTTGGCATTTATTCTCCAGTAAATGTCCATTGAAATGTCTTCCAACTAGAAGGTTGGTGGATCGATTCCAGTCTTCCACTGACTACATGTGGAAGTGTCCTTGGGCCAGACACTTAACCCCACGTTCCCTCCTGATGTGCCTATCGAGGTGTGAATGTGTGTGTGAATTGGTAAATGTGATATGTAGTGTAAAGCGCTTTGAGGGGTCAAACTGACTAGAAAAGTACTATATAAGTACAAGTCCATTTACCATTTACTATTTAATTAATCATGTTTAATCACCATTTGTGATTATGCCTGAAATATGCCCATTTTTACTATTTTGTATCAACAGAAAAAGCAAGCCAAAGCTCACTTGGCTTTTTCTTCACATTTTAACATTAGATGATCACTTTAGTTGTAATAATCAATTCAATATTACATAAAATAAAAACTTTACAAAATGCATCTATTGTGCCAACCTTTTCCTTTTCTACCACCTGGCAGCTGCTTTGATTTATATCTCAGAGCCTGTTCATAATTCCTATCACCATATTCATGGCCCATAAATAATCAGATCTGTGTTTCCAACATCTGCACAGCAACAATGATTTGGAGAAGATGTTCCCTTGTTTCCTTCACTGTTCAACTCTTACTAGATATCTGAACCTGATCTATCTTTAAAGATGTGTGCATGGCTGTCTGATGACTAGTAGATTTTGCAGCTGTTTTACTAGTAAACACTATGAATAGTGACAAACTGTATGAAATAAAGGCTAACAAAGTCTAACTGAAATAGGATGCTGTTATCAACAGGTTTCTTTCTTCAGCTTCAGTAACATGGGTCTGATTGACATGTGACTAATAAATGTAGCTCAGTACTTAAGCATGTGCATCCAAAAACAATACTTTTGAGTAAAACTGCTAGTTTCCTTCTTCTTAGCTGAATGATGAACAAACGCAACAAGAGAGAAAAGCCGATCAGCTGATTCACTACAGGAGAGGCAGGGGGAAAAGAAGGAGGCTCCCCCTGCACCGTTCACAGGGGAGGTCCAGGACCTCCTTGCTATAAAGACCCCCAGTCTGAATTAGCTGCAGCAAGAGGGGCCAGAACGCACCAACCTTTGGAAAATAACGGGAGCCAATTAGTCCAAACCATGACTTGATCTGGTGAAAAGCTGAATTTTTTTTAATCTTGGGGAACGAATTTGTGGTGGAATTCTTATCTAAATTTGCGTCAGAATTTAAGTGTGTCTGGGACACATTTAATAGTCTGGAAATATTTAAGGGGGTTCAGGGAACCTTGATAAGAAACCTTTGTCACCATGGGAAAAGGCAGCTCTTTGGTGTTGGAAAGGGATTTGAAGTTTATATTTTGCAAAGATTCTGCAAATGTGAGGTGTTTGAAAAAGTGGAAGAAAAACTTAAAGTTTAATGGGAATCAGAATGTGGATGGATGTCAAAAATTGGTGGATGAATTGGAGAAGAAATGTGGTGAGAAGGAAGGAAAGAAATGGGATTTGATTGAAGTGAAAGATTGATTGATAGTTGCCAAAGGTAAAGAAGAGGGCATAAAAAGACTAAAATTAATAAAAAGAAGAGAGAAGCACTGGATTTGCAGACCATTTCATGGTCCTGGAGCTTGGACTTCAGGAGATTCCTGTGTGAGAGTTCTCCCCCCCACTCACTCATCACTCACTAGTGATGAACCTGCAGGGGTGACATATTCTTTGATCCCTGTTCCAAATCCAAACCCAGGTGATGTGGGTCAAAGACACATGTATCTGTATCATATGTTCATATATGGTCTATATATATTGAAAAAATAAATACATAAAAAAAATGTCCATTTTCACTAACAGACATATCAACATTATTAACACAGCTTAGACTAACTTTTAGACCAGAACAACAAAGAAGAGGCCATATAATATATGCTCAGCGTCACTGATGTTATAAAGAAAACTCCCTTTGGCAAAAATGAAGTGCAACTGAAAGAACTTGCTCCAAACTGAGAGCATGTCCAAGATGTGTCATATGAAAATATTAGGGCTGAGAATATTTTTCAGATACATGATCGATTGTGCAGAAAAACGTTGATGCTCAAACAAATATTCACGAGGGAAGAATAAAACAGCCAAGTGGGGTCTGATCACTCATTCCCGACATAGATATCTGTGGAGTAACTGTGCTTTGATGTCAACTGGCTCTTCAACAAAATGGACATGCTTTGTCTGACACTCCCTTCAGTCTGCAGGCTGCAGCTAAAGAGGAGGAGAAACTCAGGATTAGATGAAGAAAACCTGCCAGCGAGCAGGTTAGCTTCACGGAGTCTGTTGCCACAGTTACTGACTCAGAATTTGTTAGGGTTTCTGTCTGTCTCCCCTGTGTGTGTGTTCTCGGATTGCCCTAGTGTATGCGTTTGGCTGCCTCTGTCTGTTTTGTGTGTCATGTCTGTTCCTGGCCAGGAGGGTTACCAGAATATTCCAAGGCAGCAATCCCCTCACCTGGGCTGATCTCCACACCAGGATCTCATCCATCAATCAAGCCACCACAGTACTTATACACAGGATCATTCCATATTCCTCGCTGGATCGTCCAGTTTCCCTTCTGGTATATCGTGGCCTCTCAAATGTTGTTAGTTATAACTAACAACATCTGTCTTGTGCTTAGGCTCTTAGTGCTACAGATCTTGCCAGCCTTGTCTGCCTTGCCAACTTCTTGGATTGTTTTCCCAGCTTCGATCCGTTCACTCATCTCCAGCTCCTACCGACTCCACGCCACACTCTACCTGCCCGCCCATTCTGTCTGGTCAGCTGCGAACCACTGTGGTCACCGGATCCTGAACTTGGATTTGACTGTTTCCAGATTCAGCTCGAACTTTCATTAAAAACTCTTTTCTATTTGATTCATCCTGTGCCTTCTGGTTTGTCTGTGTCTGCACATTGGGGTTAAAAAACCGTATTTGTTTGACTCGTTGTAACAGAGTTACACTGAACTCGCTTAATGAAATCGAAAACCCAGACCTTCTTCATCCAAGATGGCAGCCAGGTCAGTTCTCTGTGTGGGTCTCAGTGCTTGAGATCTGAGTTTTTATGGTTTTATGTGTAATATTTTAAATGTTTTGGGCACATGTCTGTGATGCTTCTCAAGGAAACCACTTCTCCTGCAGTTTGGGATGTTATATACTCAGCAGAAGTTATTTTTGATTGCCATGGAATATCAACTGCATGAGGCCTAGGCCTATTTGGAAATCCACATGATGGATTAGAGCACCTGAGTGGACAGATTCTCAATGTGCTAGCCTATGACAAACAACAAATTTTGCTAGCTGTTAAACACCCTTCTTTGTGTGAACTCTAAAGCTAAGTATACAAAACCTGCTAAAAAATCTGATAAAGACTCACAGCCCATGCTACTAGATACCAGTTTGAAGTTGTTAGACCTTTGTGCTAGCCTCTCTTTTTACCAAACTGGACTGCTATCTCTTTGCTGGAAGCTCTTCTTGTTATCCTCCATGAGTCGGTATTGTCTGCTAGCCTCAAGCAATACATGCTAACCTCAGGCTCTGCATGCTAGCATACAGCTTTGCATGCTAATTCTCCAGCTTTGCCTGCTAGCCACATCTCTGTATGCTAATTCGCAGTGCTTATCTACCCCCTCAGAATTCAAAAGTAGAGATGGTCTTGGGTTTATACATTTAAATGTTAGAAGCCTTGTCCCTAAAATTGATATGCCCAAGATCTGGGCTAATACTACAAACACTGATTTAATGATCTTATCCGAAACTTGGCTTAAGAATTCTATACCTGATGAATCAATTTCAACTGAAGGTTATAAAGTTCTTCGAACTGATCGAGTTGGTAAAGGGGGTGGGGTTGCAATCTATGTAAAATCAAGGTTCATAAGCTCTGTTACACTCTCAGTTACAAAAGCTAAACAGTTTGAACTCTTGGCAATTAAAGTGACCATTTCAAAGGACACTCATGTCACTGTAGTTGGCTGTTATAGGCCCCCATCTGCCTCTAAAGATGCCCTTCAATCTATTTCAGATATTTTACACGAAATAAATAATTCTGAATTCATTCTTATGGGTGATTTAAATTTGGATTCAGAAAATTCAGATTGTCTAAAGAAATTGTGTGATACATTAAACTTGGTGCAACTTATAAATGAACCAACTAGATTAAATCCCAAAGTACATAATAAATCTGCTATTCTTGATTTAATTATAACAAATATAGCTCACAAGTACATTTCACCTGCTATATTTTGTAATGATATTAGTGATCATTGTGTAATTGCTTGTGTCAGAAATGCTAAAATCCCCAAGGTAAAACCTCGTCTCATTTTTAAAAGACACTTTAAAAACTTTGAACAGCAGGCTTTTCTGCGTGACCTATACCAAAATAATCTCAATAGAGTTTCTCTGATTTCTGTTGTTGAATTGGCATGGCAATATTTCCAATCAATTTTTCTTTCTATTACTAACAAACATGCACCAATCAAGAAGTTTCGGGTCAGTGGTAGGGAAAATCCATGGTTTTCAGACAGTCTCAAAGAGCAAATTTGTTTGAGGAATAAATTGTGGGTGCAGGCTAGATTTTCAAATTCCTCTCAAGATTGGACAGCATTTAGAACTCTAAGAAATAAGTGTACTTTAATGATCCGAAAATCCAAATCTGAATTCTATTTAAAATCAGTTACAGAAAATCAACAAACCCTGCAAAATTTTGGAAATTGAATTAAATCCCTGTCTGGTACAGACATGGCCTCAATCCTCCAGGAAGAAATTCTTGTTGGCTTAGACAAAATAAAAGACAAAGATATTATGGTCAATCAGTTTAACAAACACTTTATTCAAGCTGGATCTATATTTGATCACAAAAATGTGAATACACCTGTCTCAAGCCCAGCCAACTCAGTAGAATATAGAAATAAGGAGCTGTTTGATTTTAAACCTGTCTCCGTTTCTCAAGTTCATAAAGCACTGAAAGAAATTGATCACAAAACGTCTGCAGGTCCAGATACACTGGATCCATACCTCTTAAAGGTTGCAGCTGATATTATTGCTGAGCCCATCACTCATATTTTTAATTTGAGTCTTTGCTCTAATACTATACCTAAAAATTGGAAATCAGCCCAAATTCTCCCTTTATTTAAAGGTGGCGATCCTGCAGATTTGAACAATTTTCATCCAATTTCTAAACTTTCAGTTCTGGCTAAGATCCTTGAGTCTTGTGTAAATTGGCTGATAAAAATATTTTAAATAATGTTCAGTCGGGTTTTAGAGCTGGTCATAGCACTGTCACTGCTGCCACAGTTGTAATAAATGACATAATTGGAGCCTTAGATTAAAAACAGCACTGCCTTATTTGTGGATCTCTCTAAGGCATTTGACTCAGTTGACCATGGATTGCTTATTGACAAATTAAGATCAATTGGTTTTAGTTGTAATACCACAAAATGGTTTCAAAATTATCTTACAGATCGTTCCCAGTGGGTTTTTGTAGAAGGCCATAAATCTGAATTCCTTAACATAGTGAAAAGTGTTCCACAGGGATCTATTCTGGGGCCTATTTCTATTTTCATAAATGAAAAGATATTAAATCAAAAATACATCTATATGCTGATGATACAGTCATTTACACCTATGCTCCATCCACCATAGGGGCTGTGCAAGATCTTCAGGCTGCATTTCAGTCTTTAGAAATTGCACTTCTGAACGTGAAATTGATTTTAAATGTTCGGAAAACAAAATTTATGGTCTTCTGAAAAGCCCGATCCCCATTAGGTGATTATAACATCTCTACATCAGATGGGAAACTCATTGAGAGGGTTTCATCGTACAAGTACTTGGGTATATGGACTGATGATAAGCTTACATTTAGTGTACACATCACCACTTTAATCAAAATGCTCAAAGTGAAGGTTGGTTTTTATTTTAGACATAGATCTTGCTTTACTTTCAGCGCAAAGAAAAAACTTGTGAATGCTACTTTTTGGTCTGTGATTGATTATGGTGATACCTTGTATATGCATGCAGCCTCATCAATTTTGCATAAACTCGATTCAGTGTATCATGCATCATTACGATTTATAACAAATGCAAAATCCCTCACTCACCACTGCACTCTTCATAATCTGGTCGGTTGGACATCACTAACCACTCGCAGAAAACATCACTGGTATTTTTTCATCTATAAAGCAATATCGGGAAAACTTCCAGGATATCTTTGTGACCTACTCTGCGTCAGTTCTGGGAGTTACCGGCTCCGCTCTGCAAATCGCTTGCTTTTCACTGTTCCCCGGTCACTCACAGAGTTGGGAAAAACAGCCTTTTCCTATTCTGCACCATGGACATGGAACGATTTACAAAGAGATCTTAAATGAATCATTTATTTCAGTGGATAAATTTAAGGCAATCATAAAGAGTGTGGTAAAGGAGACATGTGTTTGTTTTTCTTGAGAGGCTCACTGTGTTTTTAAATAGTTGCTCTAAATCTTAATGTGTTTATTTTGCTTAATTTTTGTGTATTTGTAAACTGTATTTGGCTGCTACCTTGGCCAGGTCTCTCTTGTAAAAGAGATTCTGAATCTCAATGGGACTTCCTGGTTAAATAAAGGTTAAATAAAAAAAATTAAAAAAAAGATTCCCATAACTCTGAGTTTTTATTAAACCCGCTTCCTGAAAGGGGACCCAGGTGTGATAGGGAAGTAAATCCCACACACAGACAAATACAAACACACACGTGAAAATGTTTTACAAAACAAAACAGGAAACAAGATAAACAGAGACTCCATCAAATCTGAACACCCAGGAACATGTAAAAGACAAGCCCAATACTCATATTTCATGCAAACATAAGGTCAAAATAAAATTAAGAGATTTTGTGTTGCTCACACAAGTAAAAACAAAACTAGAGATATTTTGCAAGAATATAGTGGATCTGATGCCTGCATAAAACTGAGAGGCACAGCTCCTATAATGACAAGAATGAAGGAAGTTTGAATTAGATAATGACGTAATGTAAGTTTGTTAGATCCCTGATCTAAAACCTGCATGACACTCGTGATGCCTGGAGATCCTGAGCTGGTGGTCCCTGGGCATCAAATTCTCTGGTCTGCTTGTGCTTTGTGTGAATTCATATCCCATTTTCTACCACAAAGTGGTGACACTAGACCATGATGTTTGAGACAACTGAGGTTCTGCTTGCTCTAAATTTGCACCTTGTTTCAGTGTTGGATGACAAAAATATGTGCAGGTGCTATGACTGTAAGAGGCTACTTAAAGATATTATCCAATACTATTTAAACATAAAGAAAAGAATTTTCATGAGATTACATTTTAAATAACACAATTTATAGCCGACTGGACTTTTCTCAGTTGTGTTTTTGTTCAGAATCTCTCCACATGATCATCAACTCCTTTGACTGTAAGTTTTAAATCTTCCCTTTCAGTTTGTCTAAAGAATTAGACTGAATATCATTAACTGGTCTTCACTTCAGCGTCTATACTGATGGCAGAAACTCATCGGAACGATTTCTGCATACTGTCTGAAATCATTTTTTTACGGAAGTGGAGAGAAATAAGTGTTGAGCTGAAAAAAGCTCCCTTGCTGTGAAAAGCACCCTCACATGTAGCACAGTTGAAGATTGAAGCAACTCGCATGTGGACGGCATGTAAAGCCTCGTTTCAACTGAGGAGTTTGGTTCGGTTTGGTTGGTGGTCCGGTTTTGCTGTTTTGTGTGTTTCCATCATAAAAGGGGCCGACAACCAAACCATAAGACGCCATTCATGGACCACTTTCAGTTGTAGGTCCATTGGGGTCCATGTTCTGCAGAGAGGTCTGCCAGGATATGGACCCACTCAGTAAATCGGAACCTATTGGACCCAGCATTTTTTTTTACTTTTGGGAATAGAGTCAGATCGTGATTATTGATTGATGTTGTGAATTTGGTGGCTGTAAGTCATCTGGAGTGAAAAATGGAAGGGGCTGATTATTCTGGCAGAGGGGTCTGCCAGAATATGTACCCCCCCAAGTAAATCACATTTTTTACTTTTGAGAGTAAACAATCTGATTAACAAGAAACACACAGCTCTGTTCTTCTCAGGCTCTCGGAGAAACACATTAAACCAATGATACACAGTCATTCTCACTATATAGAAATATTTTCTATCATTTGCAGACAGAAAGTCAGTGATGTACTTACAGAATAACCCCAGCACACAGAGAAAAGAGTGATCCATCATCACATCCAGTCCTGCTGCACAGCCACTCAGAAAGTCTTCTAATGTGCATCAACAGTAATGATGAAGGAGACGTTACATCTGACATGCATGTGAGACTAATGTTTTTCTAACTTCTCTTCTTAAATTAAAACCCCCTCCGTTTCCTTCCCTTTCACACTGAGCTCAGATAGCGTTGGTAGTTTTTCGACGACAGCAGTTGGTTGACGTTGTTACATTTCCTGTCCATTGCACAAACATTTTAACTGTTTTCATGTACAGAGGTCTGTGCAAGGTCTTAATTAATATAATCCCTAAAGAAATATTGCAATGTCTATTGATAAGGGATGTGTTGTGTGTATGTGTAGTTATTTATGTAGTTGTGCTGTTTGGCTTTTCACACGACAGTTTGCCCGAGTATGTTTATAATTTCTGCTCCTCTGTTGGTGCATCTACTTCTTCAAATGTGAAGATAATAAAGTGGTGAGTTGTACCTTTCTCACCAGTTCCAGGTTGCTAAACTTTTACACTCAGCTGTTTAACTCTCACTCATCCCCCAATCACCCTCACTGTATCCAACCAGCTCTCCATCCCTGGAGTCTTTTGGAGTTAGGAAGTCACTGCTGAAAACATACAACACTTTAATTTTTAATGAATTTAATAGTTAATTATTTTTAGAAATCTTGTTTTCACAATAAATCTTTTCTCAGAAAATCCATGTTGTTGTATTTAAAAAGAAATTTCTAAACTCACCAGTTTGCTGAATAAAGACTGTGTTACTGAAAGATGTAATAAAGTTTGTGTCTCTTCTAAATCCTCTGCAGGTGTATTTGCCTCCCTCTGAGATCTTGAAAACTCCTCCTGGTTCATCAGATTGTTTGATGTGATTATTTCTGTACAGATTATAAGTGAATCCTACAGGAATCTTCAGAGAACAGGTCAGAGTCACACTGCCCCCTGCTGGTAGGATTGAACTGTCTGGTGTCAGAGTGGCTTTGGCTTCATCTTCTGGAAGTTAATAATAATGTATTATTATTATTCTACATGTCACCATGTAAGAGATGTAACAGAAATGTTTGAGGACACAAACTCCAGATTATATAAAATAAGAGGAAAACAACCATGATGTTGTTGGAAGTGTTTCCTTCTTGTTTGGATGAATCAGATGAAAACAGAGTTAAAATGGATGAAAGACGTCCAACTTACCTGATACAGTTACTGAGACGACATCACTCCACTGTGTTAAATAAAACACGTCTCTTCTTCCCCGGCAGCTGTAGTCTCCACTGTCAGTAACTCTGCTGATCCTGTGTTCTCTGGATGATGGAGGTCTATTTAACCTGGTTGGTCTCCATTCATACGTCCACTGAGTTCCTCCACCTTCCTGGATCTCACATCTGGCAGTGATTGTCTCACCTCTGTATATCAGAGTCCAGCTGGGCTGCAGGACCACTGTGGGCTTCATGGAAACTGTTCATACAAACATGCAGTTAGAAAACTTACACACACAGAAAATCTACAGAAAAATGACATGATCTTTAATTTTTCATATCAACTCTGTTTTACAAATTTATTTTCTACATCTGTGGTTTTCAGACTTAATCAAATATTTATTTATTTACTTGAAAGTTTTAAAATAATTAACACACATACTAAAAAAATAAATCAATGGATTAAAAAAAGTAATTCAGTTACCACTAATGGTACATTTAGACTGAAAGATTGACAGAATAAAATATTTTACTGAAGATATAAAATGGAGAGAAATCAAAGGAAAAGAATAAAACATTTTAGACAAACAGAAAAATTTCTGTCTCCTCTCTTGAACCCGAAGACAAAAAAAATGTTTATAAATATTTAATAGCTTTAGTATATGCACCTTTAAATCTTAATGAAACATAAAACAGTTTATCAATCTGGACTTGGTGTAACTTTCTTTCTTTTCTGAATTCATTTCCATCATTTATCTACTGATTGTGGATGTAACCTCATTTACCTCAGTTTGAAATAAAAATGTTCTCTTTATGTAGATAAGAATGAGGTTAGGGCTTAAATTACTTCTACATTAGTTTTACACTTTTAGAAATAATGTTTTCACAATGAATCTTCTGTCCTCAGAAAATCCATGTTGTTGTATTTAAAAAGAAAAATTTCTAAAACTCACCAGTTTGCTGAATAAAAACTGCGTCACTGAAAGATGTAATAAAGTTTGTGTCTGTTCTAAATCCTCTGCAGCGGTAGTAGCCTCCCTCTGAGATCTTGAAAACTCCTCCTGATTTATCAGGTTGTTTGATGTGATTATTTTTGTACAGATTATAAGTAACTCCTGCAGGAATCTTCAGAGAACAGGTCAGAGACACACTGCCCCCTGCTGGTATGATTGAACTGTCTGCTGTCAGAGTGACTTTGGCTTCATCTTCTGGAAGTTACAAAAAACAAGGAAATGATCATCACTATGATGATGTAAGTTATCTATTAAAACATCATCAGATCAGAAATAAACTGAACACCAATGAAATATTTGTAGTTACACGTTAGACACTCTGATCCAACCAGAATCATTAAAACACCAAATGAGAGGAAAGTTTTTTGGAGGAATTCTGTCCATAATTTCAGAAAAATACACAAACTTATAAAATACATGTCATGAAGCACTGATGCTGTTTATGAGGCTCTTTGTTTCATCTGTAGCAAACCTGGATGTGAAGCATTTCTAGTTCTGAATGTTTAATTTCTAACTTTGGCAGATCTTGTAGGAGACACTTAAACAACTTTTCAGCAGACAGAACAACAAGTCGCTGTTATTACTGATATTATTAACAGTCTATAATGCAAATACATAATAATAAACAATAAAATAAATAAATAAATATTAATAATAAATACCAGATAACCAACAAACTCTGGGGGAAAATCTCATGGTTCAGGGTCAGAGTAGCATCTCATTCCTTTATAAAATCCACCCCATCAATGTACAGAAAAGAGAAATGTTTCATTTTACATCCTTGTGTCTGAGAATGTGATCATGTCTACCTTCAGTAAATAGACAGTATCTACATGTAATCCTGAAGATTTCAACTGAATAAACACAAAAAGAAACACAAGTTGTTCTGGAGGCTCATGGTGTCCCAACATCTTAATAACATAATACTGGTTTAACTTTCTATTCACTTATATATGAATAGAATATGAAAATGAAAAGAAACTAATGAGATTATAAATATGAGCTCAGTTTAAATAAAAACAGAAAAATAATTTCTCACCTTCAGCATTTGCATCAATGGACGTACGGAGCACTGCAATAAAGATGAAAACCTCAATAGATTTACTAAACTGATGATAAACTGAGACATTTTAGAAAAGAAAAAGCACAGATCAACAAGAGAAAAAAGAGGAGCATTAAAACCAAAACCATTTCTACAACTTAAACAACACACATGCTGTTTACACACTTCTTCAGTCTAACCTGGACCAAGACACCTGCTGCTTAAACAATCTGATTAACAAGAAACACACAGCTCTGTTCTTCTCAGGCTCTCAGAGAAACACATTAAACCAATGATACACAGTCATTCTCACTATATAGAAATATTTTCTATAATCTGCAGACAGAAAGTCAGTGATGTACTTACAGAATAACCCCAGCACACAGAGAAAAGAGTGATCCATCATCACATCCAGTCCTGCTGCACAGCCAGTCAGAAAGTCTTCTAATGTGCATCAACAGTAATGATGAAGGAGACGTTACATCTGACATGCATGTGGGACTAATGTCTTTCTAACGTCTCTTCAATAAAAAGAAACACCTCTGTTTCCTTCCCTTTTACCACAGAGCTCAGACAACGTCAATAGTTTTGACCACGGTTGTCATGGTTACATTTCCTGTCCACTGCAGAAACATTTTAGCTGTTTTCATGTACAGAGGTCTGTGCAAGGTCCTAATTAAAATAATCCCTAAAGAATTATTGCGATGCCTATTGATAAGGGACGTGTTGTGCGGATGTGTAGTTATTTATGTAGTTGTGCTGTTTGTGTTCAGGGACTGGACACTGATGTGGTAAAGGAGTACCAGTGACTGGGTGTTCACCTCAGCAATAAACTGGACTGACCCACCACAGATGCTCTATACAAGAAAGACCAAACTCATCTCCACTAGCTGAGAAGATCGAGGTCTTTTGGAGTTAGGAAGTCACTGCTGAAAACATACAACACTGTGCTAGCATCAGCATGTATTACTGTGTGGTCTGCTGGGGTGGTGAATGTACAGAACAGGGCAGGAAAGAACTGAACAGAAGCTGATCAGAGGATCCAGGTCAGTCCTGGACTTTACTCTGAGCCCCACAGAGTAGGAAGTAGCACCACAGCAGCTCATTCATCCCCACAGAAAACAGTTAAAGTCGTTCAGCCTAACCACAGTTGTTATAAATACCTTGTGCTTTTGTCTGCTACCCACTGTGGTTTTTTTTCCATCTCAGAGCTCTATTTGTTATTTCCCTCTGCAACACCCACACATCATTCCTCTAGTGCATCTATAGATCAGATCTGTATATAAATAAAAACTCTCATATGGATGTGTATAGTGTCCAACGTGCCTGGAATATATTTAAAATCTTTTTTATCTCTATATTTTTCATTTTTAGTTCAATTCAGTGTTTCATTGTATTGATGCTACAGTCTGCAGATGTTCTCACGTTGTGGTGGGATTGTGGTTTAGACCTCAAACCGTTGACTGAATGTGTCACTGAGCTGAAGCTAAACCTTTTGTTTCACAAAGACAGCATTTACAGCCACAAATTTAAAAACTCTGACAGGTGAGGTGGAAAACATTGATTGTCTCTTCATGATACAAACTCCTGCTGGGAAACATCAGATTGCTGCAGATTAAAGCACAAAATATTTTGTGAAATTGTAAAGATTCTTACTTGAGATGCCTTTGTTTTTCAGCCATGTTATTATGATAAACTTAAAAGTGTTATCTTCTCAGGAGAAACTAGATAAAATTCTGAATTAAATAATAAAATAATAAAACAAAAATAAAAGCCTGAGAACAAACTGACAGGCCAACTTTCCAGTTCTTCACCACATACAAGGAGGTGTGAGTACAAGAATGACCTCATGCATCACATTCAGCTCAGAGCTAGTGTGTTTATAGCAGATAAAATGTGTCAAACTGTAAAAGATGTGCTTCAGTTTTTTTCTTTGTTTTAGTGCAATGATTCTGAAGAGCTCATAAAGTGACTGAAGTATAATACAATGTGCATTATGTGTTTTCAGTTAGTCAGTCAGGAGTAAATACAGTATGATGTGTAGAAAGCAGCCTGTTTCTCTTGAAACTTCTACTTCCCCATTTTAATACTGCAGCACAGAAAGGAAACATGAGCTCAGTGTGAAAAAATGCTGCAGATAATCCAGTATATTTGTGTGTTAGTGTGTGTCTGTGTGTTGGGGGGGTTACATATTTAAAGCAATAACAAAATAAATATATATGGGTGGGCCTGGGGATGGTGTGTTATGGATCTGGGCTCTCCCGCTATTCTCCTTCCGCTCCTCTCCTTCCATCCTTGGTTGTCTGGTGGGTGGGTGTCTCCTGAGGTCGGTGGCGGCTTGTTGGCTGCAGTTGCTGCGTGGCCTGGTCATGGGAGGCGGCTGCCTCTGGACTGTCTTGCCCAGGGGGGCTTCCTGGGAAACAGGGGTGCCTCGTGCTGCTAGCAGCTCACCATCTGGAGGGAGGTTCTCTTCCCTTCAGACTTTCATCTCCAGACCCCTCTTCTTCCCCACTCTCTCTCTCTTTCTCACACACACACACAGACACAGACACAGACACATAAGGATTTATGAGGCGTGCACGTCATGCGGGTCATTACTGTCCACCGGTCCACCTGGGGTGTCCCCCATGGCATGGTGGGTGGGTTATGAGTGACGTGACTGTGTGATAGTGAGTGCTGGTGGGTGCGGCACAGGGGAGGGTGTGAGTGTGGGGTTATATGGGGTGGAGATTGGAGTAGGTGGGGGAGGGGGGTCGATGGTGCCGTGGTTCCTAGGGTGTGCGGCTGGAACGTCGGGGTGTGTGCTGGCCTACGCCGGGTGGTTGTAGGGGGGGCGCCTCTGGGCTTCTGGGGCCCTGGGCCCTTTGCTCGGGCCTCCCTGGATGGCCGGACCCTGGTGGGACCGGCGGCTGCTGATCTTGGACCACTGGGGCTTGTGCTCCAAGACCGCGGGGGGTTCTTGCTGGAGCTCTCCTCTGCCGCCCTTCGACTGGGGCTGGAGTCGTCTTTGGGGTGGGGTAGCTTGGGTTGTGCTCCAGGGCTGCCGCTGAGGGCCCAGGTCTCTGGGCTGCCCTGGTCTGCCTCTGACCTCCGTAGAGGCGTGGTCGCATTTGTATGATCTCACTCATCACTCCTCATTACTGATCACTCCTTATTCCTCATCCTCTGCATGTTGACACAGTCACTGAGTTGTCCAGTGGGTTTATACACTGCTTTTATGTGAGATCTTGAATTTCTGTGGTCTTTGATTTTCTTCCGCAGTGAATTTTGTTTTTTGCCCTTGTTATCCCCAAATGAAGAGATTAAATACCCACTCCACTCGCTTGTAACCTTAAGTCCTTGCTCTGTCTGAACACCCAGTGAGCTGACTTTGCGACACACATTGCATCCAAGCTTTTTATCTTTGGCAATAAGCCTGTTATTCCGTGAGCAAAAATACTGCACTTGATCCTTTGACCAACAGTCTGGCCACTTCTCATCTTGTCTTATGTCATTGTTTATGTCTCATTCGGTAGCGGTGTCTACAGGAACAGATGTTTGTGTAGCAGCAGCCTCACCGTTGAATGCTAGCTTGCAGCAACCGACCTTCATTGTCTGGTGTTGTAAATGATTATTCTGAAGTAGGGGAGACCGGGGATGGTTGTAACACTTTTTGCCGCAACACCTGTAACTCATTGAATTTTTGAGCTACAGTTCTCAAACTTTTATATGAAATACCCACATCACTTCACTAAAAAATGCACCAATTCAAAAATCTGCAAGAATATCACAGACATCGTATGTTAATGTCAAACACATGGTTGTCCTTTGTTACAACCTACACCACTACCGGGTATGGTTGTAACACATACTGGGGAGGGTTGTAACAACTGCACAAAAGAAGCCTAAACAGATGCCACACAGTATAATATGCTTCAAAAATGGATTTATTGAAAAGAAAAAAAAGATCCCAAACAAAATCTTTCTCTTTAACTGACTACAGCTCAAATGTTCAATGTTTAACTCAGAAGTGTGTGAATTTGTGTGTGAATAAGCCTACTTGAACAAACTTTCATAACAGTAGGCTACTATGACTGTCAGAGCGGAAAGCCCTGATATACCAGCTGTAGGTCCGAGAGGGAGTACTCTATAGGAAAGAACATGCAACAGATATCCCGCCAATAAATGTTTTATAGTTCTTTATAAAAACAAGGTAAAAGAGGAATAAAAAGAGGGGGGGGAGGAGGAATCCGTGAGTCCAGTGAGTAATATTTTAACTGATCTTCTATCGTATGGCACGAGAGGCCACCGTAGGAAAACCGAAAGGAGCACTTAGCTGAGAGGAGGGGGGTTGTCGGACTCTCCCCCTCCACGACTCCACCTGCGCGTCTCTCTCGGTCTCTCCGCTGCTCCTCCGCTCTGGGGACGCCGAAAGCCGGAACACCTGTGTAGGGGACAGGCCGTGACTCAGAAGGCCGGCGACAGGAATTACTCTGCAGGTTTTGCTGTCTGGTCAAAGTAGGGCTACCGCTGTCACGCAACAATCCACTTCAAGCCCAACAAAGAAGGAAAACATGTAGTCCATGCAAAGCGGAGCCCACACAACCAAAAGAAACACTTAGCTCAGAGGAGGGAGGTTGCCGCACATTCCTCCCTCCACAATTCCCACGGCGCGTCCTGTCGCACAGGCAATTCTCCGGCGTCTGTGCCCACGGCCGTCCCGTCACTCGGTCAGTCCTCACTATCCACGCTCTTGACCCAGCTGGACGTCTCCAATGCGTCCTTGACCTGGTACACGATTCCCCCTGGACCGTCGGACCCGCTGCTTCACACACACTACTCGCGTCTGAAGCCCTGCCACACTCTTTTCTCTCTGCTCATCACACACACCTGTGACTAATTATCTCTGATGGCAGGGCTGCAGACACACACACACTCACACAAGCAATCTTGTCACCCCTGTGACAACTGCTTAATCATAACTCTGCACTTGTGTAAAAAGATTCAGGTGTGATATTGAGCTTACATACTTTTTGCATATAAAAACAAAGAAAAAAATCAGGGCTAGTTTGTACATATTTTGTTTGACTATGTTCTTAATCTGAATCACAATACTGACAAATGAAAATTGGTAACCCTGGAGTGCAAGCTTGGTGGCCCCATAGACTACATTGGGTACATTTTACCTACACTTCCTTTGGCCTTGAGCTGCAAGATTGCTCCATGTAGATAATACAAATATTCCCATCATCCAAGGTCTCAGAATCTTCAGCATTGCCTTTCAGCGCTTTTCATGTGTGTTTATTTATTTATTTATTGGTGGGGGTGGTGTTGCTGCTGCTTCTTCTTCTGCTTTTCTTTATTCTATTGTAGCTTACTCTGGGAAGATGACTGGATTGCTGGTCTCCCAGCTTCTGCAGTGATTTGCAGTATCTGCTCAGTGTTACATGACAGATTCCTGTAACCGATCTCAATGACTCTCCCTTCTTTGGGACCTCATCAGATGCTTTTTTAAAAAAAAAAATAAAAGAAAGCTGGCACACATCAGGCTAACATTACAACCATGATAATTTTTCTTCCGCCTTTCCTCTCTCATCCAAAGCGCATCCACTTGAATATAAATACAGAAGCGAGTGAACAACAGGAAGTGTGGCGTGACGTCATACAGCAAGCGTTATGAGTTAGAACAATAGATTTCTTTTTAGACGACTTTTTTTCTTTTAAATCAGCAAATACAAGCTGTAAACTGTGTTGAGGTCGGAGGAGGGTATACAGACTGCTGAAGAAAGCCTATAAAAGTCCCAGTATGCACTGCACGCTGTAAAAAAAAGTTGCGGTATGCTAAGGGATAACATTTAAAAGAGCCGGTACTGCATACCCGTGCATACCGGCCCATCTGACACCCAGTAACTCCATTTGACATTAGTAACAAGGCTAATCAGACCCTCCAACCCACAGTCCAGCCCTGCTCAGCCCAGCGGTGCTCTGGATGTGAGAGTGAGTGAGTGTGTGTGTGTGTAACCTGTGGCTGTTGAGAAATAACGGAGCGGAGCGGCTGGAGGAGCGGGCGGCAGTTTAGTTTAACAGCATCTATATACAGAGATTTATATTTGTCTTTGCTGTCCGGGCTAGACTCAAAAGACCTAGGGCTAAAGCCCCGGAAAAATCGGCTGACGACGCCACTGGTCAGCTATAAGTTAACCATAGAAGTCTGAGTAAAACTGCAAATGGCTCTTTTAAATAAATAAATAAATAAACTGACTACTTACAAACGGAGACCTCTCTCTCTCTCAACAATAGTTATAATTTATTGATTGTTATCGTTTCTAATGTTGTAAATGACACTTCGTGCAGCAGCAAGGGATGAAAATGTAACTTCGGCTCCAAATTAATCTATTACTAAAAAGTTGGGCCAGTCAAAAAAAGAACTGGAGCAGAAACTTTTTGGAACAAACAAACTGGGTTCAGATCCCAGTGAAAATAAAAATGGAAGTTAAGTTCATGAAGCCCACAGAAAATATCCTGCTCAGGCCTGAAAAATAAGTGGCAGTTGTATGTGGGTAGAGAAAACCACCATTGATGGCATAGTGATGGGATGTTTGGCTCTTTTCAGAGAGCCAGCTCTTTTGCCTCAGCTCCCAAGGAAGAACCAGTTCTTTTGGCTCCCGAACGGCTCTTAATTTAGCATCTTTTGTAGCCCCATAATTTGCCTTAATTTCTCAAAAATGAATGATTTGTCTTTTGAAAACATGTTTGTGTTCAGCATGTTCACGAGAAGCCTTATATTTGCCTCATTTTGTGCATTTATTCTGTTAAAAAACCACCTACATTTGTTTAACATTTCAACAAAACTCTTATATTGCACAAATGAACAAAAAAAGCAAACAAATCCTCAAAACAGAAAGAGAACCAAACTCAAGAAAGCAGCATTAATGTCCTCAGTGCAGGAAAGATGCCTCATCTTGGATGGATCCGGTTTCCCCTCTCTGAGAGTAGGGTTTGATGACACTATGCACTCACTCAAGTAGTTTGCTCATGGCTGTCTGCTGTCTCACTAGGAAAACGGTGGAGAACCAGCGACTCACAGTCTCCCTGCGCCGCCTACTGGTAAACTTGTGTTACTGCATCTGTCTTAATGAATGACTGCCAGCTATAAATTAAGAATATTTCACACAAAATATTTCACATAAAACTCAAATCATTCCCAAATAAATAAATAAAATTAACATTTCGTGGGCACACATTAGTCTGCATCACACACTCATTTAGGAGTTACAGCACAGTATTTTCATACGTACATCTTCAAATTATATAGTGATTGCACTTACTGGTGCATTAATTGTGAGAAAGGTGTGTTGTAATTACTGCTGTGACACTCATGCAAACATTAAGTTTCCTTACACTGTGGGAGAACAGGCCAACATCAAAAGTCAATTTGCAGCAATGCCTGGTTTCCCAGAAGTAATCAGCACAATTGACTGCAATCACATTGCTATAAAGGCTCTGAGTGAGAAAGAATTTGCCTGTGTGAACCGTAAACATGTACAGTACATTCAATCAATGTATAAGTTATTTGTTACTCAAACATGGTTCTGACAAATTCAGTGGCACAGTGGTCTGGGTCAGTACATGACTCATTCATCCTAACACACAGCAGTGTCAGTAATAGACAGCAGGCAGGCGTTTCATGTGATGGCTGGCTCCTTAGTAAGTAAATACACATTATAACAATTAAAACCTAATTAATAATAATTCTTCTGTTATAATCTGCATCGGGGGGCAGACAGCTGTACCATCCCAAAAAGGTGTGCAGAATAATCATGGCATGTAGTGTCATGCACAACGTCACACTGAAGAATGCCATTCCTCTTCTACCTGGCCTCCAACCCCCTCACCATGAGGAACCTGACACACAGTCCCCTCCCCAACATAAAGAGTTTCAATGGGGACCAAGGCTGCGTGAAGGTGTCATGCAGTTATTTTAATGAGCTAAAGAATTCAGATAAAACACCACACATCACTTCAGATTTGTTGCAGTTCATCCCAGACTTCCTTCACCGCACTGATTGTGTCTCTTTGCGTTCGCAGGACGGCGTCCATCAGAACCTGACTACTTGAGGTGCACCATGCACCCGGGGCACACTTGTGCTCGGGTAGGCCATCCCTGCAACCTTTTGTTTATTTGTGATTCCAATACTTTGACCCCAAATAAAGTATTTTTATGAGTCTCCACCTCACCAACAAGCACCTCAACTTCAGTCTCAATAAAACTATATTTTCTTGTCTTGTCGGTTGTCACGATTAAGCTTAAAATGCCACAGATCAGCTGGTCTGTTTAAATACATAATGTATTCTGCATTAACCATTGAATGTGGGTGTGCAGGGGTCGGGATATAAGCCAATTTCCCTCGTGCAAACATTCAGGAAGAGTGTGATTTATAAAGGGGAAATTGTTTTCATTTGTGCGTACGCCAGGTTTTATAAATCTGAATATATTTTGGGCTTTTGGATGCATGTACGCTTTTAGTAAGGAGCCTATGCACGGGATGCTATCCATATCCATATAATTTTATGTACGCCACTTAATTCAGGTGCTGAAGGCGCACAGATTGAAACATAAGCAGTAAGACATTGGCAAAGTCATTCACTTCATCCAGAAGGAGCTGGAAGGACCCAGGAGACTGCATGGGTACAGGTGGATTCACAAAAAATTTCTGATGGATGGCATCAGGTTGAAAAATCCTCATATCTCTCAATGCCCAGAGACTAAACTGAAGGCAGTATTATGCTCAGGGACCAAACTATATTTGGCATGTAGATTCATATGACGAATTCAAATCTGCATAAACTGTTGCATTGATGGGTTTTCCCGCAAAATAATTTGGTTAAAAGCTGCAAACACAAGCAGCGAGCCACGTGTTGTTGGAGGCTACTTCATTAATGCCAGTGAACAGGCTGGTGGATGTCTTCGGGTAGTCATGACAGATTTAGGTAGAAAATTGTCATTATCATCCAAACCTCCCTCCACCACCATGATACCGACAACAGATATGGGAGTCAGAGTTTCATTGCTGCATCCATTACTTCAAACCAACACATCAAGAGCTGGTGGGGGATCCTTCACAAAGAAGGAATGGAGTTCTGGATACAGTTCTTCGGAGAGCTAAAAGATGAAGGCCTTTTATGGGTGACTTCCTGGACAAATGTCTGAAGCAACTCAGTTTTCAGAACATAATTCAGGTAACATTTTAGGAATCTTATGGCCTCTGGGATTTTGAGTAAAAAATAAATAAATTAGGTAAAGTAAAAGAGTAAAAACAAAATTTCGGGTTTACAGAATTACTCCTGAAGTCGAGTGCATGTCAGGGTTACTAGCACAAACATCCCACTAGCACTGTATTCAGCTGATATAATCATTACCATCTGACATAGGAACACAAAGTTCTTTTATCAACCATGAATAACAGTGAATAAGGTGGCTCTGTTTATACAGCTCAGCACAGAGCAAACAACGCTGCTGTCCATGGTGCTGAAATACACTGAACGAATCACCAGCGTTGGTGGTAAAATTTCCATGTAATAAATGAATAAACACACACACACAACACTGACAAATTAATGCTTTTCTTTTAAATTAAGAAACATTTGGAACATCAAGAATAAATAAATTCAATATAACTTGAAAGTGAACTTTTTCTTTTTAGAATTCTGCCTTTGTGGCGTGTTTTCAGGGATTACAGCTGCTTTTCAGGAAAACCGAACTCCGCTTAGCTCCTCCGTAATTCGAACCATGAACTCAGACAATTATGTCCATTAATCTGCTTTAATTTGGTGTAACACTGCTGTACCACTTTAAAAATTAGAAAATAGAATATGTCTATGTTGCCAGTGACCTAAATAATCTATGTTTCTCTTTAAAAACATAAGATTTTAAAGACGTTAATGTGCAAAGACATAATAAATGTACAGATAAATTGTGCACTGTGGCTACTCCATGTCGCGTGATCCCTTGTCCTAAGGTGCACAGACAAACAGGGAGGGTTACTATGTTTATAGTTACTTTCTTTCTTTACCTTGTCAATAAAACATTTTTCTTTCACATGAGAAATGTTTTAACCTGGATTTAAAAGTGTCTATGTTACGGCCCAGGCCTGTCTGCTGGAGAGCATGTATGTAAATATGAATGTGCCAGTGCTTGCAGGTGATTGGCCAGGGATCCTTCAGCTTTGCTCCCTCCCTCCTTCATCAGGATTGGACAATGACGTTTCCGCTTCTTCCCAGGCCAGGCAACCCGGAAGTCTGCTCAGCTACACAAGGCTGGGAATACCTCCAGTCAGGACAGTTGTGTGTGAATACAGCACAGCTCTCCACTCACTCTCTGTGTCCTGTGACTGCACTGTGTGTGCATTTGATTACATTGTTACCCAGTGGGGGATTAGGTTTTAGTATTTGTATGACTGGACTGTTTTGAGGACTTTAATTGTGAATTTGAGTGCTTTATGCCTCTTGTAAGAAATCTCCTTTTGTTTTTGGTTTTGTGTTATTGGTTTTTCTGTTGTTGTTAAGCTGCCACTTTGGGCTTTACCTGTTTTCAGGACACTTTAACTTGGTTTTTGTTTTTCAGTTTAAGGAGTTACACTTTTATGGTCGGAGTTATTGTGAAACGGATACTGTTGAGGTGCCTTTCTTTCCTTTTGGTGACTTTATTACAGACACTCTACCTTGTTTTGTATATTTTATATTATTATTGTAAATAAATTAATTGTACTGTGAGTATCTGTCTCCGGCCTTGTTTTGCTACTACCCTTCTTGCCCCTCGATCACAGAGGGGTCGTAACAGTTTACATAATCTCCACTTGTAGTTTATTTAATGAAACTGAAATTTATCCATGTCTATTTTTTCTTCCATTTTCATCCTCGCTCATCCCTTTTATTATGGGAAGAGCTGGATAAGATCAAGATGGTCTGGAACAGCCACCGTATCAGGTCAACAAAGAATGACAATGTACCCAGTGGCATCCCTGAAGTGATGTATACTGCACCACTGCTGTGGAATTGTGAAGATTTTGTACTTCCACACGACAATGTTAATGCTTTCAAACAGGCAAACAAGTTCCTGTCAACCATTCCTTGTGATGAAGACGTGTCAGAGTCAGGCCTTACATTTCCAACAAACATACCAGAAGCTCAAGTATTTTACCTCAGAGTCCGGGAGGTTCTGTGTTCACTTGTCTTTAACTAAAGTGATTGAGAAATCTGTATTTACAAACTTTACTTATGTCCAGGCCTAAATCACTAAATTTATTGTAACGAGAAAAAAACTGCCACCTTATACGTATTTACCTTTATATGTATTTATATACATATAAATACATACATAAAAGCATATCTACATAGATAGATATCATCAACCAAGTGAATTATAGACCGAATACCTTTATCCATTCACTCCTAATTATACAATGATTTATTTCTAATTTTAATGTATCTATTGTTCCAAATTGGGATGTTGTGCGGGGTGAAATTATGATTGTACAATAGAGATGGGATTTATGGCTCTTTGAAGGGAGCCGGATCTTGAGGAGCCGTTCCTTTCAAAGAGCCATTCAAAAGACTGGCTCGTTCTCACAATATCTTACAAAATTTTACAATATATAAGAATGACAAACAATCAAAATATTTACCTATATGAAATCTAATATACAAGGTTAAAAAATTATAGAAAAATTATAGATAAAGGATAAACCTGAGCAGTCTGTGCAAATTCTAGTAAGTTTTTTGAATAGAACTCACAGTATTTGTTTCTGAACAAAACTCTCTGTCCATAGATGCTTCACATGAATGGAGCGTGTTGGACATCAAACTTCTATAATGTCACAAATGTTATTTATTTTCATTTTACTCAACTGTACTATTTCTTATTTACTTATTTATTCATTTATTTATTCATTGTCATTTTTAGCTGGAAGGAGGGTGGGGTGGGGGGGTTGGGCTTGGAGTGTGTGTGTATACGTGGTGCGTGTGACTGTGTGAAAGATTTCATCAAGTGTTTTTATCCTTATGTTTTTAATCATGTAAAGAACTTTGTGTTGCTTATGACATGAAAAGTGCTTTATAAATAAAGTTTGATTTGATTTGAAGGCAGTGTCAAAATTTTGTATATAAAAAGAATGGCTCACAAATGAACGGCTCAAAGCTGTGAATCGGTTCCCATCATTCATTTAAAAGAGTTCAACAGAATGGATTCGTTCATGAACCTTCACATCTCTATTCTACAAAAGTTTCCAATATAAAAAACTTGTTGATGAAACTGAGACAGATAGGTGTTTCATAAAGATGGTGGTGTCATCGGTGAGCTGACTAATGAAAACCGGTGTCCCCAAAACATTTAAAGGAGCAATATCTGATTTTTTTTAATAAAAATAGAGAGCATTTCTGTGGCAGTTATAAAGAGAAATGGGGAAATAGGGCAACCTTGTTTGACCCCACGTTGGATAGCGAATCTTGTTGTTGTACCTGCAGGTAATGAAACTGAGCTGTTTGTATTTTCATAGAGAGAATTTATAATAGTGCAAAAAAATTTTCCAAAGCCAAAATATTCCAGACACAGAAAAATAAAGGGGTGTTCAGTGGAATCGAAGGCTTTATAAAAGTCAAGGAACAGAATAAAGCCATCGTTTCTATTAAGCGACTGTAGTCAAGGAGATCGATCACTAAACGAAGGTTGTTATGAATAGACCTATTTTTCATAAATCCAGATTGGGAGTCACATAATTTTGACTAGGTTACTTTTTAATCTATTGGCATAAAAATTACAATTTATATTATATTATATTATACAATTTTATAATCAGTATTCAGTAATGTAATAGGTCTACGATTATCCAGAATTTTAGGCTACACAAATAAATTTGCCATAACACTTAACACGTTTAAATTATAAACTACTATAAATGAATAAATGTATCGTATGAATAAAAGAATGATTACACTTGTGATTGTTATATGAGTAAATATGATCAATTCTCATATGCATTAAAATTACTTCCACAATGCACCAGAGCAGCTTATGTAAATTAATTTGATAACTAATGTATTTTAGTGTCAATTACACAGCACCTCTGTAGGCACTGGAAAGAGTAAAGAATATGAAACTGATGAAGAGGTCAACATATGATGTTTGTCAGCCATGTAAACCTTTGAGAGCCCCTACAAAGACCAAGCATCACCCCCAGCCTACAGCTGTCACTCAAGACAGACCTGCAGGGTTCCTAAAAAGTCTGTTTAAATAGAAAATAAATATGTTGAGTTCTTGCATTTCCATGTAATATATATTTACAAAGTTGTGTGTTACTCTTGTGACTTTGTGTAAGTCAAAATATACGTGTTTATTAAATCTGTGCTCTTCTGGGCAAAAGAAGTTGATGTTTAAAATATGCACATTTCACTGTATTTTGTGAAGCAGACAAACCCGCCTACAGTCCTTCATAAAATGCCTCATTACCCAAGCCTGCTAATCTCTATAAACCTGTCATACCCCACATTATATTCATGTAACTATTGTTACATTCATTCATTTAATTTCAGACTGATTGTCATTCATCTTACAATATACATGCCACACTGTACAGCCCTGTCACATGAATAAAAATGTGTACACAAGTTACTTTTGAGGACATTGTAATAGTGTTGTTGTCTTCATTATGGACACAAGGCTAACTGTATTACAAAGCTTAGATTAGCTGCTGATACCTGCAAGTGTGTTATTGTGATAGAGTGGGACACTCTGAAGTGGATGTGTATGTTGCTGGGTTGATAATTCCCTTTCGACAGAGCTCCGGTCAGAGAGAAGGGCACAGAGAAGACAGCTCCTTCAACTTCTTTATTGTAGTTGGGTAACAGGATGTCTGTGTTTATTTGTGGGTGGATGAGTGCAGTAAACGTGTTTGTTAGGTGTGTGTGTGTGTGTGGTCTGTGAAAGAAACAAAGTACAAATAATATTAATATTAGGCAAGGCAAGGCAAATTTATTTGTATAGCACATTTCATGTACAAGACAATTCAAAGTGCTTTACATAAAACATTTCAGCAGGGTGCAGAAAGCAATAATAAAGGAAAAAAAAAACATAAAATGCAAGAAATAAAATTTTACTGTGCAATTGTACGAACTTGCATAGCAAATAATAAATACTATACATATTCTGACTGGTAATATTGTAACTTAGCCCCAATATCTCAGCTGAACCATGAATTAACCATAATCCAGTCAAAGGATCAATAACACAAGTTGGCGGGGTTAGACCAATTTAGCGGTCTCTGGCTCCATCTAGTGGGTGCAGCCCGCAATTGCACTGCAGGCTCTCAACACGTGGAGGACGCATGAACCGCGGCAGCAAATTACACTACATTGCTTCGTAGGGAATGGATTGCATACAATGCGGCTAGAAACACAAACTAAATAAACGACAAATTAAGTAGACATTTCGCTGATACAATGCTTACACACATTCTGGACAATATTAGCATAATAATATGTGTTAAACCTTACTTCTTATTCATGTACGCACGCGGCGGGTGACCGTGTTGTAGCTTGCGGTGTCAGTTTCAGTAAGGATACACACCGGAAAAGGAAGTAACGCCAGTAACATGCACGCTTCACAATACAATAGCTAGAAACATAATAGACTTTCCGATAGTTATATACCTGACTTGCTTCCAATACAGGATTCCATATGAACCCCGAATGATATGTGAACTTATGGTTAGATGATATAAACACAGAGAAACTAATGACGTCTTTACTTCCTGAGTTGGAAGCTATATTATATGGAGATACGTGGACTCTTCACTTTTTAATGTTGCAGTGGCCCCTGAAAGATGGTTTCAACAAGCATGATATCACAGTCAAAATTTATTTAATCCATACAAGTAGCAATGGCATAAGCAAATAACAACATTCTGTTTTCTCATTTTTTCAAAAGCTAATCTTGGTAAACTCTAAAAATGACCTTCAGCTCCTCATCTGACAGCTTTCGCTCCACATCTCCAACGGTGCCTTTAACAACATCAGATGTTAACTTTAATAACATAAGTCACCACCTCCACACATCGCTATGCAAAGAAATGCAACATATTTTATGAGCAACTGGCCCCCTGGAGTGCTGAAATGATGCCTGGAGTAAACACGTTCATGTGCTGAGGTCTGAAAAGAAGAATGAAGCAAAGTGTGAGCACCTTGACAGAAAGTGTTGCTACTAGACTTGTTGATAAAGTTGCTGATATTGTTATAGGAGACATGCAGGTTGCAGTAAATTATTTCTTTGTGTATGTTGTAAATTCTTAAATTGTTGGTGACATTATATAAAAATGGTATGACTTCTTAAATTCAATTTCTGTTTTGAAATGGCAAACCTAAGCAAACCTATAAGAACCTCACGTTATATTTAAAGCAAACTGAGTTAGAATGTACTGTATGTTGTTAAATAAGTGATGTAAAACACTCGTAATGCATCTCACCCTTTTCTGCAGTAAAGGTGATGTAAAGTAAAAGTAAAAGTATTGTTAACAACTCAATTTTGAGAATTAATATTGGCAATAAATAGAAAATCTGCACAGTAAGAAATCTGGAAAATCAACTTACCTAAACTATAAAGCTCAGAGGGAAAGTTTAAAGCTATATTTTTTATTGATATGGTAAGAATATGCTGCAGAGTGAGAGCAGTATCTGATGAGTCAACTTATCGGAGTTTTATAGAACTTTGTTATAATTTTATACAGGTTTGAGTTTGTTAATACTGTGTTATTATACACAGTATGTGTATAGTATGCGTGTGTGTGTGTGTGTGTTCTTTCTTTATTTATCACCTTCTACTTCTGCTTACTGCACCTGTACTGTTGCAACAAAGCAATTTCCTCACTGAGGGACACATTTTGTTTTTCTTGATGTAACTTCTGAATAAATCGTCTCATCAGCTGCAGGAGCTGATTTTCCTGTAAATAATGAGATTATTAGTTAGTTTGTTTAGTTAGTTTGCAAGTAACATCCTAATTTTACACTAATTTCTCTGGTAAAATCTTAAATGTATGTTGAAAACAGAAGAGAAAACAAGTTCTACTTTATAAAAATGAGTTGGATGTTGCAGTGATTGTTCAGTAATATGAATATCTGTCTTGGACAAAGGCTGAACAACAGGTACAGGTTACAACAGGTGCAGCAGCAGGTGGGCGGAGACTTTACTTGCTTTTGTTTTTCCTGTGCACCTGTGCATACAGCATACTGACATCTAAAACAAAAGCCACATGTCACATTTAAGTTTTTAACTCATCATATAATCTCATCGAGGGTGTTCTTCACACACAATAAAACCTGATGAAACTTGACTAGTTGAACCTTTTTAAATGGTAATGCTTCAGTCTGAGTTTTAAAATAAACATATGGCATCTAAACCATTTACACTGAGATCATCTGAAGTACAACAAAACTAAAAATGTCTGATCTTTGGTGAGAAGAGTTAAACTGCAGGAAAAAGAAAACAAAGCAACATTCTGAACACGTGAAACTTCACATGTTGAACTTAATTAGAACAAATGATTAAAAAGTCAGAGGAGGGAGTGTGATATGTGTCATGTGACTGTCATAGAACAAATACAGTAAAATAATTCATTATTAGAAATAATTCAATTCAATTCAAATTCAATTCAAATCCTTTATTGTCCCCAGAAGGAAATTGATTTTGCAGCCAGAACACACACACACACACACACACACAGGACAGACATCACATCAAAACATCAAAAAACAAAATCAGAACCAATGACATATGTCAACAAAGAGATTCACACACTTCAAAACAATGAATGAGCTTAAAATAAGTTAAATACAATCACAGCTAAAAACAAATAGAAGAACTCTGTCACTTTAGGCCATTACTGTTAAGTAGATGAACAGCAGGAGGGACAAACGACACTTTAGGTCTCTTTGTCCTCCCAAAAGAGGCCTGAAGGTAATAAAATAAACTCATTCTGGAGAGGGTGGTTCGGGCAGTTTAATATAGAACGAGCTTTCCTCACCATGTTTTTGTTAAAAATGGCCAAAAGGCCCTCCTGCTGGGATCCAGAAACTTTGCCAGCAGCTTTCACTAAACGACCCAAACGGTTTTTATTTGCCAAACTAAGGCTCCCGAACCAAGCAATGATAGAAAAAGATAAAACCCATTCAATTACACTTTTATAAAAAAGAGACAACATTTTAGTGCAAACATTAAAAGACCTCATCTTTCTTATAAAGAATAACCTCTTATAAAACATTTTTGAGGTGATGTCAATGTGAGACTCAAAACATAATTTATTGTCAAGAACCCAAATATTTATAACTGTCTACCTCCTCGATGGCAGCTGCTTTAATAAAAGTAGACGGGGGGTTTGACGGAGACTTTCTAAAATCAGTAACCATATCTTTGGTTTTGGACACATTTATATGGAGGAAGGAGTTTTCACACCAGCTCACAAAATCATCCACAACCTGCCCGTGTGCTGTCTCACCACCATCAAGAAGGCTAACGACGGCGTGTCCTCAGCTAATTTTACAATATAATTTTAGAATATAATAAATAAAATAAAGTTATTAAAGCTGCAACACTTTAAAATCCTCAGTGATCTGAACTCATCATGTATCTTAATCTTTTAAATAAAAGAACAAATTATTCATTTTTGGTTTTTATTATTATATTTTGCAAATATGAAACACAACAACACACACGTAAAAAGTTCATAAAAACAATTTACATTTTTCTGCTAAACAAAGTTTGAAGTTATCATAAAAATTAATCATGAAAAAATATATTAAAACATTTAAACTCCATCCAGGTTAAAAAAAATGTATGGAATCGTATAATTTCATATAATTTGTCAAAAAATATATTTTAAAAACTTAAAGCTACAATGCAGATATAACAAAGTATATTTTACTTTTATCTTTTGCTCCATTTACACATTAAAATGTAACTAAGTGCCTAAATGATAAACAATGAGCAGCTTGAGCTTTGAGCTTAAATAAAGAGGATAAATAAAATGTTGCATCATAAAAACAGAAGCTACTGAACATGTCTGATATTTGGATAACAGAGTTACAAACAGCAGTTTCATACAATGATTCTCTTTGCTGCTTCGCTTCTCTTCACAGACTAAGAACCACAGAAGAAGAACAAATGAGGTTATCTAAGACGTCTGCATGTTACTGAGTTTTCTTCAGTCTTGTGTTTTCCTGAATAAAGCAGCACAGCATGCAGCCTACATGGCAGCATTGTTATCCAGAGCTGCTCCTAATCCGACCTCAGAATAAACTGCTGCATCACCTGCTGCAGGACTCCACTTTCCTGTGAACGGAGATTATCTGAGTCACATATTTGCCTGTAAAATCATCTTTAGGACTTAAAGTGAACTTAATATAATTTCTTTATATAAAAGGAATAATAATGTATAAAATGTTTTATTGTCCTTCACCAGTTACCTGCAGACTGTTAGTTAATACATGCAACATGTCAAATAAGGAGGTTTTTTAAGAGGTACAATTTTAAGATTATTTGATGAATTACATGCTGTGAATGACCCAAAATAAACTTCTGGGAAAATTAGAAATGCAGGTAAATGCATAGAGTTTACGTACTTTTGTTTTTTCTCTTGCCTTTTCCTTTATTCTCATGGTTGATTTCAGCGTACACTGGAGTGGACTCTAAAACCAGATACATGTTAGCAGACATGCAACAATAATGCTAAACCTTCATTATTATTATTATTGTTTAATGCAAATGACTGACAGTATTTACAGAGCAACTGTGTAGATGATGAAGTGCAAAACAACAGTAGCAGAAAAAGAAAACAGAAAAACTTAGAACAAGAAAAACAAAAGGACAAAAATCTTTTATAATTCTCTTATAATTATGACTGCAGATCCAGAATTATTGGATTCTCTGCAGCTGACGTGATGACATGATGACATGTTTCAGTCCAAACACTGACTGTACCTGCAGTTCCTGTCTTCACTTCAGAGTAAACACAACTCTCCTCTGGTTCATGATGCCTCCCTGTTAACACACTCACATTCATCCACTAAAACACACGAAGCTCAAAACCTTCAGAGCTGTTTTTCCTCCTTTAAACAGTGTGTGTGTTGGTGTAACTCACTCTTTTTCCCAAAATGTTTCAGTTCAATAGGAGAGTATGTGACATCTCTGGATTCATCTGCATCTGAAACATTTCATAATTCCACATCAGTCACTTGTTACAAGTTTTCTGAAATCACATCATTTTTACATTTTATTTCCTTTCAGTGGGTTTGATCGACTCATAGAGACAAACATCATCTACTGGAAATAAAAGAGAATAAAGAGAAGATAATGGTTATTCCATGATTGGAACAAACATGGAATATTCTATAAAAATATTGTTTTCTGAACTTTTTCATTTTTATTTATTTGTTTATTCTTATTCTAATCAGATCGTCGATTTTAAAGGTTAATAAAAAGTTAGTAAAATAAAAAGTGTAAGTCCTGACCGTGGAGAGGAGAGCTGTACTGGTTAGTTTCATTCTGGTTGACTCCAGGATGTGAACTGGAGCTCTGACTGCTGCTCTGTGACTGGATCCACCTAAAACATCATAAATACACAATGTTTAACACAGAAAAGTTAAATAATGAGGATTTATGTTGGAGATTGGGGTTAAATGAAAGAATGATGTACAGACCTGATGCAGCATAAATCTGTGAAAAAGACATTAGTTGTTAAAGGACTTTGTAGGTCATTTTGTTCTACTGCTGGTTTGTTGTATAACATCAGAATAACTCTGAATATTTGGTTTATTAAAGAGTAAAAAAGGTCTCACCCTTGGACCGTTTGCAGAGACACAACAAGAGCAGGAAAATCAATAATATGATTCCAATAACTGATCCAACCATCAACAGCACAGGAAATGAAGAGCTTTCAGGTCTGGACACAGCTGGAAACACAACAGAAAGTAATAATGTTATTTATATGAAGGGTTTAGAACATAATTCTCTCAGTGTTTCCAGAAAAATAAATGTGATCAACACATAAAAACTCATCAACAAACTTTTTGTTTCTCCTGCTTTGAGCAGAAAAATGATTTACAAAGTAAAATGTATGATAATTTAATCCTGCTCACCTGTAACTGACATCCAGCTCTGTTGTGACGTCTTTCCTGCATGTTGACACTTGTAGAAACCTTCGTCTGATTGTGACACTGCAGAGATGTTCAGCTCCTCTCTGCCATCATGTTGGAGAAGTTTGTCATTGTGATAGAAAGAAACACTAGAAAGTGTGTTTTGTTCTCTCAGTCTGCAGCTCAGACTGACAGAAGCTCCCTCAGTCACAGGATGGACGGGGCTCACCAGGATGACGCCATCATCATCATCTGTAAAGAAAAGTCAGTGGATATTAAGTTCAGTCAGAGATCAGCTGGTAGAGAGATTCAGAAAAAGCTGATTTATAGAGAAGTAAAAAAACTCTTTATCATTAAACACAGACATCCGTTCATGTGTATTTAAAAACATACACATGTCCTGTATATACATATATACACACATACATGTTTACACAGATCTAGACATGGTGTGGCAGTGGTTCAGTCTAGTTCTGAGTGTGGTCTGTCCAGGGCAGGTGGTGGTGGAAGTTTTGTAAAGCCTGACAGCAGCAGGCAGGAATGAAGAAGAAATATTTATTGTTCTATAGTTTTGTGAAGAGATGAAGTGAATGAAGTAAAACCTACAGTCAAGAGTTTGATGCTGCTTTGTGGTGATGGAAGAGAGAGTAGTTTATTTAAAGAATGGATTTATATTTAATCTGCTGAACACAGAAGGAATTAATCTAGCAATAATAAACACAAAATCATAGGATGTCATCACGAGACAAACACTGAAAATCCATTTCTATATGGAAATGACATTAATGATAAGTGATACTTAAAATGAAAACAAAGCATCATAACATACTCTGTACAGTGATGTTGACTGTGTTGCTGAACTCTCCTGATCCAGACTCACACCAGTAAACTCCACTGTGGTACCAGTTCATGTTCATGTTACATGAGGATCCAGTCATTCTCCCCCAGGAGGAGCAGCGTGACAGATGATGTGTTTCTGTAAACCTCATCACTCTCCACTCAGCAGAGTTTCCTCCACAGTTCAGTGAAACAGAGTCAGATGTGAAGTGTTGAACTCTGTCAGGATTCACTGTGAGAGACGCTGCTGGATGAACATCTGAAAAACAAACATAATGAAAGGTCAAACTTTGTAAAAAAAAAATACTCTGCAATAAGTTTAAAAAACACTGAAAGTAAATTTATATTTTGATAAATACTTCAGAGTGAAAGTATTAAATGCTGTTAGTGGATAAGATGTTTGGAATAAGCATGAACGGATGATTGTAAAACCTTAAAAGTGCAGAACCACAGATACCAGTAGGCAAGGTCAGGGTTAATGGAGACAGAAAGCAATAAACAGACATTCAAACTGACCTTCAGACCAGACAAATGTGGGTTTACTGTGATTAGTGGAATAAACACGGTCCACTCTTTCAGCTCTACACACATATCCTGCTGTGTGTGTTTGTCCATGAACAATGGTGGAACTACCAGCAGTCCCGTTGGGGCTAACAGGCAGCAGCTCATAGCTGTAAGAGATATACTGGTGTGACAGATCAGGAACAGCTTTATACCAGTAGAACCTCCATCCTGCAGACGGAGGTTTAATCTGACATCTCAGAGTTACTGAGGATCCAGGACTCAGCCATGATGGAGACACAGAGAGGACAGGCCGGGGTTTATCTGTTGAAGAGAGATTTTATCTGAATGAAAACATGTTGGATCTTGTTGACTCTTAACTCTGAATAACATTTCTCTACTAATGTTATCAATTTTATATTTAAATTTTTATATGTATTTAAAACATCTACATTTGTTCAGATAAACTGTTCAGTTAAAATGCAAATAAAGGAGCTCATCTCATTGTCCAAGGAGAACAAAATTTATTCTATTCTATTCTATTCTATTCTATTCTATTCTATTCTATTCTATTCTACAGTCATTTAGCAGACGCTTTTTTCCAAAGTAGCTTACATTTGAGAATAAGAACAGCACAGGTAAGAATTCAAACAAGATGGGACGTCATAATTAAGTGGTATTAAGCTGCTGTGAGTCCAGGTGCTGTCATGTAGTGCTAGAGGCAGTGTATATCATTTATTTAGTTTTTTGTTTTTTGTAGTTTTTGTAAGTCATTTCGTTTATATACAAGATCACGATTTGATTGAGCAATATCACCTTGGGCATAAGTGCACAATTCTTATATTTATAAGTTCTTATATTTGAGTAGTTTTTTCTGCTCATACAAGGAACAAAAATATATTTAAATCTACAAGAAATTACTCAAATGTCAAAAAGTTTGTTCTCCTTCATTTGGATATTGAAATGTTTGATTTTGGGTTTTTGCTCCACCAAGGATTAAAATTATAAGAGTAATAGAATAATAGAATAAATTTAATTGTTCTCATGAGATCCAACTCTGTCCTAAAGAAACACTGTTAGGTATCAGGTAAGATATACATGGAGCTGATTTAACAAGATATAATAATTAGGGCTGTCAAAAATAATGTGTTAAATGAGTTAATTAATTTATGTAATTAACTGCATTAAAATCGTTAACCCATTAACACATGCATGACATGACAAGCCCCATACATCCATCACTTCTCTGTTATGATGGTGGGACGTGGAAACGAAGGATGGAAGAGATCAGCCGGGTGGCTGTATGGATGGACTTGAGAATAAACACAGGCCTCCCTAATTCATATACTACACACATATGCTTGCATGCACACACACTCTCTCACACACACACACACACACACACACACACAGGCTGAGTAATCACCAAAGCTTAATACTGTATAAAAACCGACATTTACAGACAACTATCAGCCACCAGTCCATAACTTTTCTCTCTTCTGCTCTCATTAAAAGATTCAATACAAAGTTCACAGCAGGACTCTATTATTCATATGATAATATGATTTTATGTTAATCTGGAATTACATGATTGTGTCATTTTGTCTGTAAATAATTAAAATGCCAGTTTACCATAAATATAATACGTTAAAATCAATATTTGCTGCAACAGTAAAAACAAGAAGTGGTCAACAGCAGCTTCACCTGATGTGATTCTACTAACAGAAAATGAAAAAGTTGACTCAACTTACACAGACAGGAGACTGTCAGTCTTTAAAAGGTGTTCCCAAACTTTATCATGCAACAGCCCACATGTAGAGGTATGTTTGGTCCAGAAGGACCCACCTCAAAAAAGGAAAGTTTCTTTTAGTCTACTAGTCCGTGCTCTGTGTGACCTGTGGAGATGTCCTGAGGGTAAGAACTCAAAGAAGTTGTGACCGGCGTTTATTGTTTATTGTTTTATTTGGATCCCCATTAGCTGCAGCAGCTTCTTGTTGCTGTAATTAACCATCTGCTTAAAAGTCTGTAAATTAAATAAAAAATAGGGCTGTCAAAATTAACGCGTTAACAGTGGTAACTAATTTAGTTAATTAATTGTGTTAATATTTTAATGCAATTAATGAATGTGTGACAAGCCCCATACATCCATCATCTCTCTTTTTTATTTTTTACTTTTTTTAACCTGTGCTGTCCAGCATCCTAGAAAGCAGAATAATAGTCTGGTGGCCCCAGTGGTCCAAGATCAGCAGTCGCTGGCCCCACCAGGGACGATCCAGGGCGACCCGAGCGAAGGGTCCAGGGTCCCAGGAGCCCAGAGGCAGCCCCCACCCCCCAAAGGTAGAGGGCCCGCACCATGCCTAGGAGAACCAGGCCCCCCCAGACAACCACCCAGCATGGGCCAGCACCCACCCCAATGTTCCAGCCACACACCGGGAACCAGGGCACCATCGACCCCCCCTCACTCTCCACCCCATATAACCCCTCACTCACACCCTCCCCTACGCTGTACCCATAAGCCCTCTCTGTCACACAGTTACATCACACCTCCCACCATGCCCAGTGGGGCACATCCCAGGCGGACCACAGGACAGCGAACCCCAAGTCTGGTCCACACCAGGGTCGAGGATCGCTGTTGTGTTTGTTTATGGTTCAGCTGAGAAGGAGGAACAAGCGCTTCATGGTTCACACCAGCACATATTTACCCCAGAAGTATTGTTGTTGGAAGGACCTTCTCTAACACAGTAGTTTGCTGGTGGTAGACAGGGTTTATACTTCAGTTAAGTAGGTGCGGGTCTAGAAAAGTTCTGATGGGGGGCCAGGCAGGAGCACTAACCAGGAAAATGGACACAAATGGGACCTGTTTTTTTTAGGTCTAAATTTTATGAAATATTGAACTGATTGTTACAACTAAAGTCATCATGTAATGTAAAAAAAGTAAAGAATTAATTTGAAAAACAAACAGCCAGTGATGTATTTTATCAGCAGGTGTTTACTTTGGGTGATGCTGCTGCACAAACACTCACACTTCAATGATAAAAGGAAAAATGTGTTTTTATCCAGATCATCAGTTTTATCAGAGTTTCTTCATCAATGTTGGCTGTTTAACTTCAGTCGTCACATCTGCTGCTTTTATTACAGAAATTATCACCATGGAGACGGTTGGTGAGATGATGATATATGAATTCTGAATTATTATCTACAACATGGTAGAGATGGTTTAGAACAACATCTAGAAGAACATCAAATGCTGCATTTACTGACCTTTGGACATCTGATGTTTACCCAAGTGAAGGTCAGTTAACAGTAAATATTTGTAGCATCGGTTCATTCTGTTGTTACAATACAGTAAAAACGGGCAAATTTCAGATTTAGTCACAAATGGTGATTAATCATGATTAATTTGAAAGCTGTGATTAATCTGATTAAAAATTATAATCATTTGAGAGCCCTAATAAAATCTAAATGTAGACAAACTGAATCTGATTCCAGGTCACATTCAGCTGAAACTGATGTTGGACAAAAACAAAAAACTTTTAAAGATCAGATTCACATTTAAGTAAAAAAAATAAAACAGCTTCCTGATCGGTTCCAGCTTTATCAAATAAATCCTGCAATTTTTACCTAAAACAGGGTTTTATAGATAAAACTGGTTGTGGACCAACTATTTTACTGGACGACTTTTACTGGAGCCTTGCTGGTGAAACAGGAGCGTTTTTGTTGCAGCATCATCTGCTACTGGAGCACAGCATGGCTTCATAGATAAACTGTGTTTGCGACTACTCTGAAACAAGTGTTAGCTGAATCTAGAGTTATGATTGTAGCCTGGAAAGGTTTATATCGTTCAGATCTCAAGACTCTCAGCTTTCCAGTGGCGTATAACCAGTGTTGGGGGTAACGCGTTACAAAGGTAACTCGTTACTCTAATATACTACGTTTGGCAGTAACGAAGTAATACAACGCGTTACTAACTATATTTTGGTAATATTATTACAGTAAATGAGTCCGGTAATGCGTTACAATCCCAACTGTCAGTATAAACATCAGACAAATAAATAATAAAACAACCATCGCGCAACAGCCGAAAATAAATATGAAGTAGAAGAAGAAGAAGAAGAGGAAGAAGAAGAAGACGAGGGCGGCGGCTTTAAATTAACAGAAGAAGAAGAAGAAAAGGACGAGGAATGATGGCAACCGACTCGACATTTTCTAAGTGGGTTTACTCTCACTATTTTGAATACATCAGAGAAATCGAAAAGAACAATGAGGTGTAGAACAAGAGTTTGTATCACATCATGTCGTTTAATTCTTCCATATCATTACATTATTGTAATTCAGCAGTTCATATTAACAACTACTTTCTGATGCAACCTCATTAGACTTTGTTGCCACACACATACTATAATAATGAGGAACTACATTTAAATGAGAACTATTCACCATGACAAAATATTGCGCACCTTCATTGCGTAATGCCTTGTCCTAAATGCTTATTTTGGTGAAAAGTAACTGGAAAGTAATATGTTACTTATTACTTTATACAGAGAGTAATATTGTAAAGAAATGTATTACTTAAAATTGAAAGTAACTGGTAATGTGAAATATATTACACTTGGGAAGTAACTTTCCCAACACTGCGTATAACATGTGAAGCTACTTGGAAGATAGACTGAGTTGAGGTATCTAAGCATAGCATTTGTATGGTACACACTTAAAGTCTTTACCATATGGGGTTCTCTGTCCCACAGACTGGATTGACACAAGAACATGCATTCCATGCAAATGAGCATCCTATAGGCAAACTCTATGATTGGAGGACACAGGACTGAGGAATTTTCTTTGTTTAAACCCTATATAAGACAGAAGGACACATTAGGTCTTTAGGTCTTCGTTCTGGCTTTGGGACCTCCAGATTTTGCTGCAGAAATCTGTTTTGATGTCTGAACTTTTGTAATAAACTTCTTTTTATTATTCAAGTCAGCGTCCAGAGACGTTTTTGCCTGAAAGACAATTTTTCCAAATCTCCTGATCAAGATACATCAGAGTAAAATAAATATTTATTGTCATGTCCCGTCTACGGGACGTCTGGTACCAGCGGGTTAAAAAGTGAAGAAGTAAACTTTGTATCTACAATCGTGTCCAAGTCAGCTGCAGCCACTAAAGTTCACATTTATCTGAGGTGGCCGTCAGTAGCTTTGTTGGTGTCGGCTCATTGGGTTTTCATAGAACTTCATCTATGTTTTGTCTTTGTGGGATTTTAGTCTGGACAAAGTTTCCTTTCTTTCATCACTTCAGACACTTTTGTCTCATTTACTGCTGTTTGTTTGATGTGTTGGAAATATATTTGATAGCATTTAATCTGATAATTTACCGTTAACTCATGGCATGTAGTGGAACAAAGAAAATATAAAAATAACTGATTTAAAATGGAGAATTTTGCGTGTGTGTTAAGTTATAAGACAGTTATTGTGATTTTATTTCTACTGAGGAGGTGATGATATGATTTATACTAATTAATATTGCAGCATGAAGCTGTGCTGAAGAAGAAGGTTACATATTCACCTGATGATTCATTATTTCAGGAATCAGAGAGATTGTCTACAAAGAAGATTTACTGCTGTTTGGACAGAAGTGCTGGCTGCTCATGCGGATTGTAGTAATTATTTAATTGTCATGGTTCATGTTTCTTCCAGGTGTCTAGTGATTGCTTCCCTAATCAGGTTCATTTGTTCCACCTGGGCTTCCCTGATTGCTCCCTATCCTCGCCTGTGCTCAGCTTTACTTAAACTCTCTCCAGTCTCTCCTTCCCTGCAGGTTATCGACAGTCTTGTGCCAAATTGAGGTCCTTTGTTTCTTTTCTATGTGACAGTTTGCTTGTTAATCTGGACAGAACACACAGCAAACATGACTGACCTGATACTGACAGTCTGATGGCTTCACTCCACTTTGTTGAAGAATATGAGTCATCTCTGCGTTTACACTGACACTGGTAGTCTCCACTGCTGAGCTCAGAAACAGTGAAAGTAAAGTGTTTACTGGAAATCTGCGTTATAATTGACCCAAGATGTCTCCATACACACATCCACTCAGTGGTTTCTCCTCCCTGGATCTCACATGTCAGAGTGATTTTCTCTCCACTGAAAATCTGAGGCCAGTCAGGTTGTCGTGTTACAACAACCTGGTTGGAAACTGTTTCCATAGATATGAACAGAAAAACACAAACAGAAATATCATCAGAAAATATTACATGTAACTTTCATATAAAATAATTTGTTTTTATATAAAATAATAGAACTCACAGATTATATTAATACTGGCATCATTACTCATATCAGAGTAATAGGCTGGATCTCCTCTCTCTCCTCTACACCTGTAGATTCCTCCCTGTGACACACTGATGGTTCTGTTTTGTTCATCATTTGTTTTAAGGCGCTTTTCAGAAGTGTGTGAGGTTCGTCTGAACCACTGGTATTTCCATCCAGCAGAGTTGTCCACAGAGCAGCTCAGTGTCACGCTGCCTCCTACTGATATGGTTGTTGTTCCTGCTGTCACTTCTGCTCTGGGTTTATCTGTTGTATCGTCCAAAAACACAAACAATTTGCAAAGACATAAAACAGAAAATGTCAACAATGTTCAGTTTACATGACTCAACAAAACATGACAGAAATGTGCCACTTTCATTAAAAACATTTTTAAATCATGTTTGGTCCTCAAGTTTTATGATTTCCTAACAAAATGTATAAATACACTTACATTTAAAGTTCATGTAGAGAAAGATGTGCATATGTACAACTTAAAAAATGTTAGTCACAGTAAAATTAGTCATGTTGAAAGAACAGAGGACTTACCCCGAACATTTAAAAAGATCTTTTTACTGCACTTTGAATCAGGTGAAGGCTTCAGAAGACCACAGCACTGGTATTCACCTTCATCACTTTTATATAAAAGTTTTAAAGTGTAGAGTTGTGGTTGTGAGTTGTAGCGAATCAAATCTCGACCATCCTTGAGGAATCTGTATTCCTAGTCAGTGTTTGTTCCTTCCTTCATGTCACATATGAAGGTAACAGACTCTCCAGTATAAAAAGTCGACCAGTTAGGATCAATGGTCAGAACAGCTCCTAGAAAACAACAACAAATGTTTAACACCTGCGTACACTTTGCCAGCCGACACACTGTGTAGATATATACAATGAAATTATCTGATAATCCACAAAAAAGTCAGCTTGTGTCTAACAGTGAGGCAACAGGCTGAGATTCATTTACAAAGAAAATAACTGAAAAACTAAAGTGTGTCACCTTGAGTGTGTCCAGTGCAGAGGAGTGTATACAGCCCTGCAATCCAGGTAGAAACAACAGAAATGAACAAAGGATCAACATTTGCAACCAGAGTTGTTTAAAGTACAACATAAGCACATATAATGGTAAAAAACATCAATTATAACTCAGATATTTAACTTAAATTACAAAATCCCATCTACAAAACACCCAAATTCTTCATTCAGATTCTCAGACACTGGTGAAAATGACTGATATCTAATTTCATCTGATCCAGTTTCCTTAATATCCATGATTTAAACAGAAGAAGTCCTCATGTCATATTTACAGAATAAATCCAGCACACAGAATAAAATGAGTCCCATCCTCTCAACTAATCCTCACACTTCTGACAAATTCCTTTTACAAAGACAGAAAAATGAAAGTAAACCATGAGAGAAGTCATGACCAGCAGAGAAACCAAAGTTAAAACATGAGTAGTGTAAATAATAAATGTGGGATTTTTCTAACTTCTCTCTTTGTTAACTTGCTTTAACACAAAGCTTCCTTCCTTTAAACACAGCATGGTTTAGTGTGTGTCTACACTTCCTGTCCTGCTGATCCTGAAACGTGGTGGATTCTTATTTAAAGGTTTCTACGTGATCTCATATAGATAGTATATCTTAAACAATAAATAGCCAAAAGAGGCACCCAACATCATAACAACCACATGCACAAAATACAGAAAAACACAAATCACTATATAGAAAAATAAATAATTAAGTAAATGTTTAAAATGATGATTCATGATGTGACATTGTGGATGTCTAAAGAGCTTCTGTCTGTCACTGTTTCCTGACTGCAACATGAAACTCTTTTCTTTTGCAATATGCTCATTACCTCAGTCAGATGATGGTTCTTATTATCCCTGAGATGACTAAATGTGAGTTCATCCACCGACATGTAATAATACAAGTACATCTTCCTTCAGTTTGAAGGTTTTGTTAGAAAACAGAAGAAAAGTTTTGGTTCTTACTGTGGGCCTGTACAACTACAGAGTAGAACTGGTGTGTTTGTGATTTAATGATGAAACTTCAAGATCAGCTCAGATATTTACATCAGGATGCTGGTTCACTGCTTACTAGGATTTATCACCATGGCAACTAATACTAACACAAATTCAAATTAAGAAATCAACACATGAAAACAATTTAATGAATTACTATTAAAAATAGGAACTTATTAAAGCTCCAACACTTTAAAAAAAACCAAAGTGATCTGAATTCATAATGTATCTTAATCCTTAAAAAACTATGTGCTTCTTTTTTTATTTGCACATTTTACAGAAATATTACACACCAGCACACGTGTAAAAAGGTAAATAAAAACAGTTTTTTTCTGCTAAAACTAATTTAATATAAGAATAAAATTATCATAAATATAGATAAACATAGAAAATTACATTTTAAGAAAAAAACATGACCTCTAACCAGGTGAAATTAATTTAAATGGAGGATTGATCATATCATATTAAATAATGATGCATATTTCCAGTTCTGCTGCATTAACATATCTGCATACATTAAAGCAGTGTTTCTCAATCCAGGTCCTCATGGCTCATGTCTGCCATGTTTCTACTCCAACACACAAATTCAGATTAATGAGCTTTGCAAGTTCTTTTAAATCCTGTTAACGATCCGTTCATTTCATGCAGGTGTGTTGACATAGAGTAACCTCTAAAACATGCAGGGCATGGATTGAGAAACGCTGCATTAAAGTGTAACTAACTAATATGTTACCAAGTGCCTAAAAGATGTGAAATGAGCAGCTTGAGCTTAAATAAAGAGGATAAATGAAATGTTGCATCATAAACACAGAAGATACTGAACATGTCTGATATTTGATAACAGAGTTACATACAGTAGTTTCATACAATGATTGTCTTTGCTTTGCTGCTGCAGCTCGAAGAACTACAGAAAGAACAAACAATTGAGGTTAATAAATAAATAACAGTATTGCAGTTTTAATCTCTGCCACATGAATTTTTTGGTTTGTTTTGAAAAACCAGCATAATAAAAGTTAAATAATCAGACTTTACTCACATTTATTTATATTTGCAGAAAATATTATTATTAGTTATTACTGGAAAAGTCTCCCTTTGTGTTGGCATTTATTCTCCAGTAAATGTCCATTGAAATGTCTTCCAACTAGAAGGTAGGTGGATCGATTCCAGTCTTCCACTGACTACATGTGGAAGTGTCCTTGGGCCAGACACTTAACCCCACGTTCCCTCCTGATGTGCCTATCGAGGTGTGAATGTGTGTGTGAATTGGTGAATGTGATATGTAGTGTAAAGCGCTTTGAGGGGTCAAACTGACTGGAAAAGTACTATATAAGTACAAGTCCATTTACCTTTTACTATTTAATTAATCATGTTTAATCACCATTTGTGATTATGCCTGAAATATGTCAATTTTTTACTATTTTGTATCAACAGAAAAAGCAAGCCAAAGCTCACTTGGCTTTTTCTTCACATTTTAACATTAGATGATCACTTTAGTTGTAATAATCAATTCAATATTACATAAAATCAAAACTTTACAAAATGCATCTATTGTGCCAACCTTTTCCTTTTCTACCACCTGGCAGCTGCTTTGATTTATATCTCAGAGCCTGTTCATAATTCCTATCACCATATTCATGGCCCATAAATAATCAGATCTGTGTTTCCAACATCTGCACAGCAACAATGATTTGGAGAAGATGTTCCCTTGTTTCCTTCACTGTTCAACTCTTACTAGATATCTGAACCTGATCTATCTTTAAAGATGTGTGCATGGCTGTCTGATGACTAGTAGATTTTGCAGCTGTTTCACTAGTAAACACCATGAATAGTGACAAACTGTATGAAATAAAGGCTAACAAAGTCTAACTGAAATAGGATGCTGTTATCAACATGTTTCTTTCTTCAGCTTCAGTAACATGGGTCTGATTGACATGTGACTGATAAATGTAGCTCGGTACTTTAGCATGTGCATCCAAAAACAATACTTTTGAGTAAAACTGCTAGTTTCCTTCTTCTTAGCTGAATGATGAACAAACGCAACAAGAGAGAAAAGCCGATCAGCTGATTCACTACAGGAGAGGCAGGGGGAAAAGAAGGAGGCTCCCCCTGCACCGTTCACAGGGGAGGTCCAGGACCTCCTTGCTATAAAGACCCCCAGTCTGAATTAGCTGCAGCAAGAGGGGCCAGAACGCACCAACCTTTGGAAAATAACGGGAGCCAATTAGTCCAAACCATGACTTGATCTGGTGAAAAGCTGAATTTTTTTTAATCTTGGGGAACGAATTTGTGGTGGAATTCTTATCTAAATTTGCGTCAGAATTTAAGTGTGTCTGGGACACATTTAATAGTCTGGAAATATTTAAGGGGGTTCAGGGAACCTTGATAAGAAACCTTTGTCACCATGGGAAAAGGCAGCTCTTTGGTGTTGGAAAGGGATTTGAAGTTTATATTTTGCAAAGATTCTGCAAATGTGAGGTGTTTGAAAAAGTGGAAGAAAAACTTAAAGTTTAATGGGAATCAGAATGTGGATGGATGTCAAAAATTGGTGGATGAATTGGAGAAGAAATGTGGTGAGAAGGAAGGAAAGAAATGGGATTTGATTGAAGTGAAAGATTGATTGATAGTTGCCAAAGGTAAAGAAGAGGGCATAAAAAGACTAAAATTAATAAAAAGAAGAGAGAAGCACTGGATTTGCAGACCATTTCATGGTCCTGGAGATTGGACTTCAGGAGATTCCTGTGTGAGAGTTCTCCCCCCCACTCACTCATCACTCACTAGTGATGAACCTGCAGGGGTGACATATTCTTTGATCCCTGTTCCAAATCCAAACCCAGGTGATGTGGGTCAAAGACACATGTATCTGTATCATATGTTCATATATGGTCTATATATATTGAAAAAATAAATACATAAAAAAAATGTCCATTTTCACTAACAGACATATCAACATTATTAACACAGCTTAGACTAACTTTTAGACCAGAACAACAAAGAAGAGGCCATATAATATATGCTCAGCGTCACTGATGTTATAAAGAAAACTCCCTTTGGCAAAAATGAAGTGCAACTGAAAGAACTTGCTCCAAACTGAGAGCATGTCCAAGATGTGTCATATGAAAATATTAGGGCTGAGAATATTTTTCAGATACATGATCGATTGTGCAGAAAAACGTTGATGCTCAAACAAATATTCACGAAGGAAGAATAAAACAGCCAAGTGGGGTCTGATCACTCATTCCCGACATAGATTTCTGTGGAGTAACTGTGCTTTGATGTCAACTGGCTCTTCAACAAAATGGACATGCCTTGTCTGACACTCCCTTCAGTCTGCAGGCTGCAGCTAAAGAGGAGGAGAAACTCAGGATTAGATGAAGAAAACCTGCCAGCGAGCAGGTTAGCTTCACGGAGTCTGTTGCCACAGTTACTGACTCAGAATTTGTTAGGGTTTTTGTCTGTCTCCCCTGTGTGTGTGTTCTCGGATTGCATTGCGTTTATGCGTTTGGCTGCCTCTGTCTGTTTTGTGTGTCATGTCTGTTCCTGGCCAGGAGGGTTACCAGAATATTCCAAGGCAGCAATCCCCTCACCTGGGCTGATCTCCACACCAGGATCTCATCCATCAATCAAGCCACCACAGTACTTATACACAGGATCATTCCATATTCCTCGCTGGATCGTCCAGTTTCCCTTCTGGTATATCGTGGCCTCTCAAATGTTGTTAGTTATAACTAACAACATCTGTCTTGTGCTTAGGCTCTTAGTGCTACAGATCTTGCCAGCCTTGTCTGCCTTGCCAACTTCTTGGATTGTTTTCCCAGCTTCGATCCGTTCACTCATCTCCAGCTCCTACCGACTCCACGCCACACTCTACCTGCCCGCCCATTCTGTCTGGTCAGCTGCGAACCACTGTGGTCACCGGATCCTGAACTTGGATTTGACTGTTTCCAGATTCAGCTCGAACTTTCATTAAAAACTCTTTTCTATTTGATTCATCCTGTGCCTTCTGGTTTGTCTGTGTCTGCACATTGGGGTTAAAAAACCATATTTGTTTGACTCGTTGTAACAGAGTTACACTGAACTCGCTTAATGAAATCGAAAACCCAGACCTTCTTCATCCAAGATGGCAGCCAGGTCAGTTCTCTGTGTGGGTCTCAATGCTTGAGATCTGATTTTTTATGGTTTTATGTGTAATATTTTAAATGTTTTGGGCACATGTCGGTGATGCTTCTCAAGGAAACCACTTCTCCTGCAGTTTGGGATGTTATATACTCAGCAGAAGTTATTTTTGATTGCCATGGAATATCAACTGCATGAGGCCTAGGCCTATTTGGAAATCCACATGATGGATTAGAGCACCTGAGTGGACAGATTCTCAATGTGCTAGCCTGTGACAAACAACAAATTTTGCTAGCTGTTAAACACCCTTCTTTGTGTGAACTCTAAAGCTAAGTATACAAAACCTGCTAAAAAATCTGATAAAGACTCACAGCCCATGCTACTAGATACCAGTTTGAAGTTGTTAGACCTTTGTGCTAGCCTCTCTTTTTACCAAACTGGACTGCTATCTCTTTGCTGGAAGCTCTTCTTGTTATCCTCCATGAGTCGGTATTGTCTGCTAGCCTCAAGCAATACATGCTAACCTCAGGCTCTGCATGCTAGCATACAGCTTTGCATGCTAATTCTCCAGCTTTGCCTGCTAGCCACATCTCTGTATGCTAATTCGCAGTGCTTATCTACCCCCTCAGAATTCAAAAGTAGAGATGGTCTTGGGTTTATACATTTAAATGTTAGAAGCCTTGTCCCTAAAATTGATATGCCCAAGATCTGGGCTAATACTACAAACACTGATGTAATGATCTTATCCGAAACTTGGCTTAAGAATTCTATACCTGATGAATCAATTTCAACTGAAGGTTATAAAGTTCTTCGAACTGATCGAGTTGGTAAAGGGGGTGGGGTTGCAATCTATGTAAAATCAAGGTTCATAAGCTCTGTTACACTCTCAGTTACAAAAGCTAAACAGTTTGAACTCTTGGCAATTAAAGTGACCATTTCAAAGGACACTCATGTCACTGTAGTTGGCTGTTATAGGCCCCCATCTGCCTCTAAAGATGCCCTTCAATCTATTTCAGATATTTTACACGAAATAAATAATTCTGAATTCATTCTTATGGGTGATTTAAATTTGGATTCAGAAAATTCAGATTGTCTAAAGAAATTGTGTGATACATTAAACTTGGTGCAACTTATAAATGAACCAACTAGATTAAATCCCAAAGTACATAATAAATCTGCTATTCTTGATTTAATTATAACAAATATAGCTCACAAGTACATTTCACCTGCTATATTTTGTAATGATATTAGTGATCATTGTGTAATTGCTTGTGTCAGAAATGCTAAAATCCCCAAGGTAAAACCTCGTCTCATTTTTAAAAGACACTTTAAAAACTTTGAACAGCAGGCTTTTCTGCGTGACCTATACCAAAATAATCTCAATAGAGTTTCTCTGATTTCTGTTGTTGAATTGGCATGGCAATATTTCCAATCAATTTTTCTTTCTATTACTAACAAACATGCACCAATCAAGAAGTTTCGGGTCAGTGGTAGGGAAAATCCATGGTTTTCAGACAGTCTCAAAGAGCAAATTTGTTTGAGGAATAAATTGTGGGTGCAGGCTAGATTTTCAAATTCCTCTCAAGATTGGACAGCATTTAGAACTCTAAGAAATAAGTGTACTTTAATGATCCGAAAATCCAAATCTGAATTCTATTTAAAATCAGTTACAGAAAATCAACAAACCCTGCAAAATTTTGGAAATTGAATTAAATCCCTGTCTGGTACAGACATGGCCTCAATCCTCCAGGAAGAAATTCTTGTTGGCTTAGACAAAATAAAAGACAAAGATATTATGGTCAATCAGTTTAACAAACACTTTTTTCAAGCTGGATCTATATTTGATCACAAAAATGTGAATACACCTGTCTCAAGCCCAGCCAACTCAGTAGAATATAGAAATAAGGAGCTGTTTGATTTTAAACCTGTCTCCGTTTCTCAAGTTCATAAAGCACTGAAAGAAATTGATCACAAAACGTCTGCAGGTCCAGATACACTGGATTCATGCCTCTTAAAGGTTGCAGCTGATATTATTGCTGAGCCCATCACTCATATTTTTAATTTGAGTCTTTGCTCTAATACTATACCTAAAAATTGGAAATCAGCCCAAATTCTCCCTTTATTTAAAAGTGGCGATCCTGCAGATTTGAACAATTTTCATCCAATTTCTAAACTTTCAGTTCTGGCTAAGATCCTTGAGTCTTGTGTAAATTGGCTGATAAAAATATTTTAAATAATGTTCAGTCGGGTTTTAGAGCTGGTCATAGCACTGTCACTGCTGCCACAGTTGTAATAAATGACATAATTGGAGCCTTAGATTAAAAACAGCACTGCCTTATTTGTGGATCTCTCTAAGGCATTTGACTCAGTTGACCATGGATTGCTTATTGACAAATTAAGATCAATTGGTTTTAGTTGTAATACCACAAAATGGTTTCAAAATTATCTTACAGATCGTTCCCAGTGAGTTTTTGTAGAAGGCCATGAATCTGAATTCCTTAACATAGTGAAAAGTGTTCCACAGGGATCTATTCTGGGGCCTATTTCTATTTTCATAAATGAAAAGATATTAAATCAAAAATACATCTATATGCTGATGATACAGTCATTTACACCTATGCTCCATCCACCATAGGGGCTGTGCAAGATCTTCAGGCTGCATTTCAGTCTTTAGAAATTGCACTTCTGAACGTGAAATTGATTTTAAATGTTCGGAAAACAAAATTTATGGTCTTCTCAAAAGCCCGATCCCCATTAGGTGATTATAACATCTCTACATCAGATGGGAAACTCATTGAGAGGGTTTCATCGTACAAGTACTTGGGTATATGGACTGATGATAAGCTTACATTTAGTGTACACATCACCACTTTAATCAAAAAGCTCAAAGTGAAGGTTGGTTTTTATTTTAGACATAGATCTTGCTTTACTTTCAGCGCAAAGAAAAAACTTGTGAATGCTACTTTTTGGTCTGTGATTGATTATGGTGATACCTTGTATATGCATGCAGCCTCATCAATTTTGCATAAACTTGATTCAGTGTATCATGCATCATTACGATTTATAACAAATGCAAAATCCCTCACTCACCACTGCACTCTTCATAATCTGGTCGGTTGGACATCACTAACCACTCGCAGAAAACATCACTGGTATTTTTTCATCTATAAAGCAATATCGGGAAAACGTCCAGGATATCTTTGTGACCTACTCTGTGTCAGTTCTGGGAGTAACCGGCTCCGCTCTGCAAATCGCTTGCTTTTCACTGTACCCCGGTCACTCACAGAGTTGGGAAAAACAGCCTTTTCCTATTCTGCACCATGGACATGGAACGATTTACAAAGAGATCTTAAATGAATCATTTATTTCAGTGGATAAATTTAAGGCAATCATAAAGAGTGTGGTAAAGGAGACATGTGTTTGTTTTTCTTGAGAGGCTCACTGTGTTTTTAAATAGTTGCTCTAAATCTTAATGTGTTTATTTTGCTTAATTTTTGTGTATTTGTAAACTGTATTTGGCTGCTACCTTGGCCAGGTCTCTCTTGTAAAAGAGACTCTGAATCTCAATGGGACTTCCTGGTTAAATAAAGGTTAAATAAAAAAAATTAAAAAAAAGATTCCCATAACTCTGAGTTTTTACTAAACCCGCTTCCTGAAAGGGGACCCAGGTGTGATAGGGAAGTAAATCCCACACACAGACAAATACAAACAAACACGTGAAAATGTTTTACAAAACAAAACAGGAAACAAGATAAACAGAGACTCCATCAAATCTGAACACCCAGGAACATGTAAAAGACAAGCCCAATACTCATATTTCATGCAAACATAAGGTCAAAATAAAATGAAGAGATTTTGTGTTGCTCACACAAGTAAAAACAAAACTAGAGATATTTTGCAAGAATATAGTGGATCTGATGCCTGCATAAAACTGAGAGGCACAGCTCCTATAATGACAAGAATGAAGGAAGTTTGAATTAGATAATGACGTAATGTAAGTTTGTTAGATCCCTGATCTAAAACCTGCATGACACTCGTGATGCCTGGAGATCCTGAGCTGGTGGTCCCTGGGCATCAAATTCTCTGGTCTGCTTGTGCTTTGTGTGAATTCATATCCCATTTTCTACCACAAAGTGGTGACACTAGACCATGATGTTTAAGACAACTGAGGTTCTGCTGGCTCTAAATTTGCACCTTGTTTCAGTGTTGGATGACAAAAATATGTGCAGGTGCTATGACTGTAAGAGGCTACTTAAAGATATTATCCAATACTATTTGAACATAAAGAAAAGAATTTTCATGAGATTACATTTTAAATACCACAATTTATAGCCGACTGGACTTTTCTCAGTTGTGTTTTTGTTCAGAATCTCTCCACATTATCATCAACTCCTTTGACTGTAAGTTTTAAATCTTCCCTTTCAGTTTGTCTAAAGAATTAGACTGAATATCATTAACTGGTCTTCACTTCAGCGTCTATACTGATGGCAGAAACTCATCGGAACGATTTCTGCATACTGTCTGAAATCATTTTTTTACGGAAGTGGAGAGAAATAAGTGTTGAGCTGAAAAAAGCTCCCTTGCTGTGAAAAGCACCCTCACATGTAGCACAGTTGAAGAGTGAAGCAACTCGCATGTGGACGGCATGTAAAGCCTCGTTTCAACTGAGGAGTTTGGTTCGGTTTGGTTGGTGGTCCGGTTTTGCTGTTTTGTGTGTTTCCATCATAAAAGGGGCCGACAACCAAACCATAAGACGCCATTCATGGACCACGTTCAGTTGTAGGTCCATTGGGGTCCATGTTCTGCAGAGAGGTCTGCCAGGATATGGACCCACTCAGTAAATCGGAACCTATTGGACCCAGCATTTTTTTTTACTTTTGGGAATAGAGTCAGATCGTGATTATTGATTGATGTTGTGAATTTGGTGGCTGTAAGTCATCTGGAGTGAAAAATGGAAGGGGCTGATTATTTTGGCAGAGGGGTCTGCCAGAATATGTACCCCCCCAAGTAAATCACATTTTTTACTTTTGAGAGTAAACAATCTGATTAACAAGAAACACACAGCTCTGTTCTTCTCAGGCTCTCGGAGAAACACATTAAACCAATGATACACAGTCATTCTCACTATATAGAAATATTTTCTATCATCTGCAGACAGAAAGTCAGTGATGTACTTACAGAATAACCCCAGCACACAGAGAAAAGAGTGATCCATCATCACATCCAGTCCTGCTGCACAGCCAGTCAGAAAGTTTTCTAATGTGCATCAACAGTAATGATGAAGGAGACGTTACATCTGACATGCATGTGAGACTAATGTTTTTCTAACTTCTCTTCTTAAATTAAAACCCCCTCCGTTTCCTTCCCTTTCACACTGAGCTCAGATAGCGTTGGTAGTTTTTCGACGACAGCAGTTGGTTGACGTTGTTACATTTCCTGTCCATTGCACAAACATTTTAACTGTTTTCATGTACAGAGGTCTGTGCAAGGTCTTAATTAATATAATCCCTAAAGAAATATTACAATGACTGTTGATAAGGGATGTGTTGTGTGTATGTGTAGTTATTTATGTAGTTGTGCTGTTTGGCTTTTCACACGACAGTTTGCCCGAGTATGTTTATAATTTCTGCTCCTCTGTTGGTGCATCCACTTCTTCAAATGTGAAGATAATAAAGTGGTGAGTTGTACCTTTCTCACCAGTTCCAGGTTGCTAAACTTTTACACTCAGCTGTTTAACTCTCACTCATCCCCCAATCACCCTCACTGTATCCAATCAGCTCTCCATCCCTGTTACAGACCTCCATCTTTGTTATGTTGTTAACTTTTATTCCTTCCATTCTGTCTCTGTTACATTCAGTAAATCTGTGTTTGTGTTTCTCTTGACTTCACTGAAGCTGCATGACATGCACCAGTATACCAGTGACTGGGTGTTCACCTCAACAATAAACTGGACTGACCCACCACAGATGCTCTATACAAGAAAGACCAAACTCATCTCCACTAGCTGAGAAGGCCGAGGTCTTTTGGAGTTAGGACGTCACTGCTGAAAACATACAACACTGTGCTAGCATCAGCATGTATTACTGTGTGGTCTGCTGGGGTGGTGAATGTACAGAACAGGGCAGGAAAGAACTGAACAGAAGCTGATCAGAGGATCCAGGTCAGTCCTGGACTTTACTCTAAGCCCCACAGAGTAGGAAGTAGCACCACAGCAGCTCATTCATCCCCACAGAAAACAGTTAAAGTAGTTCAGCCTAACCACAGTTGTTATAAATACCTTGTGCTTTTGTCTGCTACCCACTGTGGTTTTCTCCATCTCAGAGCTCTATTTGTTATTTCCCTCTGCAACACCCACACATCATTCCTCTGGTGCATCTATAGATCAGATCTATATATAAATAAAAACTCTCATATGGATGTATATAGTGTCCAACCTGCCTGGAATAGATTTAAAATCTCTTTATCTCTATATTTGTCATGTTTAGTTCAGTTCAGTGTTTCATTTTATTGATGCTACAGTCTGCAGATGTTCTCACATTGTGGTGGGATTGTGGTTTAGACCCCAAACCGTTGACTGAATGTGTCACTGAGCTGAAGCTAAACATTTTGTTTCACAAAGACAGCATTTACAGCCACAATGTTAAAAACTAAAGCAGAAAATGTTTTGTGAAATTGTAAAGATGAACAGTTCTTATTAGAGGTGCTTTTGTTTTTCCGCCATGTTTTTATGATAACCTTAGAAAAGTCATATTCTCAGGAGAAACTAAATAAAATTCTAAATTAAATAATAAAAAGGTTTTGTTGTGTCAAACGTTATTAGGCTTCTAGGGCCTGAGAACAAACTGACAGGACAACTTTCCAGTTCTTCACCACATACAAGGAGGTGTGAGTACAAGAATAACCTCATGCATCACATTCAGCTCAGAGCTAGTGTGTTTATAGCAGATAAAATCTGTCAAACTGTGAAAGATGTGCTTAAGTTTTTTTCTTTGTTTAGTTTCAATGATTCTGAAGAGCTCACAAAGTGACTGAAGTATAATACAATGTGCATTATTTGCTTTCACAGTTAGTAAATGTACAACAGGATGGCCAATATTTAGTTTTTTCTGAAACATTATGTGAGGACAAGTCATCAAACAGATTAGCTGTGCAAATATGAAGATATTTTCTACTTTGCTTTATGCCTTGAACTCAGTCTATAATTGTCTCCATCAGCAAGTGTTACCAGCAAGTAGCATGAGAACTAGATTTCAGAGAAAATGTGAGAAAACCACAAGTTTGGGTTTCAACTTTTTTGGGTCTGTGGTTTCACACCTACATACATGATCCATATGAGTAAATTAGCAGTGAACTTGCTAATTATTAGTAAACTTAACTCGCAGTTTTCTAAGTAATGATGAAGTGATAAAAACACCAATAAAACAGCTATTTTTAGCTCGTTGTGTTCATATGTATATGCATAAAATAAACACTTTTTAAGATAGTTTATTTATTAATCTTATATTTAGGTTCATATGTTAATACTGATGCCTCTTTACCAGAGAATCCAATAGTTCTGGACCTGACTGCAGGTCCAGAACTATTGGATTCTCTGCAGCTGACGTGATGACATGATGACACATTTCTATGAGATAAACTTTGTGCCACTGGGGAGCGAATCAGAATTCTTTATATTTGAATTTGAATCATTCAATTTGAATCTGAATATGCCTGTTTGAATAATTGCTTTAAAAAACTGAATCCAAATGATCATATTTGATATTGAATCATTGTTTTTTGAATGTGTATATTGATAAAGTTGAAACTTTTGTAATTGAAAAAATTCATTCCCTAATTAATTTTCATAGTTCAGTTTCAGTTCTCTCCATTCAAATTCAGATCTGAAATTTAAATTCAGATCTGAAATTTAAATTCAGATCTGAAATTCAAACTTTTGTGCCACACATCCGGGACCTGACGTGAGGCAAAACTAGTGGATCGCAAATGGAGTAACGTCAGTTTTGTGCAGTTGTTCTCAACAGCTAGAAGCAGAGGGAGGGCGAGGGGAGGGTGGCGGCGGGGAGAGAGAAAGAGAGATGCTAAGATCCAGGCCAGCCACTCTCACTACAACAGCAGTTACTGTTTCTGCAATGGCACTTGCCGTTTCTGTAGCGGTAGTTACCATTTCCTCAACGGTCTCAGCGGTTTGCCACTGTGGGCTGGTTGCAGACTTTTCACATTAGTGGTAACTCCTAATACAAGAAAAATATGTGTAAATTTGCACAGATTAATGTGCACCTCAAGTGACGTACATACACCATGTAAGCTATAACGGGCCAGCTTTTTTTTGCATTGGTTTGGAAACATTTTAGTAATATCTCTTATTGATAACAATAAACGTGTCATTATTTTTTTTAACACATAAAAATATACTACATATATATGTGTATGTGTGTATATATATATATATATATATATATATATATATATATATATATATATATATATAGAGTAACTTTCCAGATCTGTTCCATTTTCTATCTATAGATCATATCTGTATATAAATAAAAACTCATATGGATGTATATAGTGTCAAACCTGAATAGAATAGATTTAAAATAATTTTATCTCTATATTTGTCATGTTTAGTTCAATTCAGTGTTTCATTGTATTGATGCTACAGTCTGCAGATGTTCTCACATTGTGGTGGGATTGTGGTTTAGACCCCAAACCGTTGACTGAATGTGTGACTGAGCTGAAGCTAAACATTTTGTTTCACAAAGACAGCATTTACAGCCACAATGTTAAAAACTCTGACAGGTGAAGTGAAGAACATTGATCGTCTCTTCATGATACAAACTCCTGCTGGGAAACATCAGATTGCTGCAGATTAAAGCAGAAAATGTTTTGTGAAATTGTAAAGATGAACATTTCTTATTAGAAATGCCTTTGTTTTTCAGCCATGTTGATATGGTAACCTTAATAATGTTATCACCAGAGCTGAAACTAGATAAAACACTAAATTAAAGAATAAATTGCTCTGTTGTGTCAAACATTAGTCGGCTTCTAGGGCCTGATAACAAACTGACAGGACAACTTTCCAGTTCTTCACCACATACAAGGAGGTGTGAGTACAAGAATGACCTCATGCATCACATTCAGCTCAGAGCTAGTGTGTTTATAGCAGATAAAACGTGTCAAACTGTGAAAAATGTGCTTCAGTTTTTTCTTTCTTTTAGTGCAATGATTCTGAAGAGCTCATAAAGTGAATGAAGTATAATGCAAGTGAAGTGTATGTACAACAGGATGGCCACTATTTAGATTTTCTGAAACATTATGTGAGGACAAGTCATCAAAGAGATGAGTTGTGTAAATATGAAGATATTTTCTACTTTGCTTTATGCCTTGAACTCAGTTTATAACTGTTTATAACTTCCTTCTGGTTTTCTTGTCAATCAGGAGTAAAATCAGTATGATTGCAGAAAGCAGCATGTTTGGTTTGAAACTTCCACTTCCCCATTTTAATCTTGCAGCACAGAAAGAAACATGAGCTCAGTGTTAAAACATGCTGCAGATAATCCATAGAGGCATGAACTAAAGTCAAATTAAAAGTCAGAGACCCGGGCCCTCAGCAGCAGCCCTGGAGCACAACCCAAATACCCCACCACGAAGAAGACTCCAGCCCCACCCGAAGGGCGAGAGCCCCCCATGGTCTTGGGGCACAGGTCCCAGTGGGCCAAGATCGGCAGCCGCTGGCACCGCCAGGTTCCTTTCTTCTTAAGTGTGAACACACCTTTAGTGTGCTGGAGATCAGTGAGCAGATAAAACTTAAAGTATGCTTGCTAATAAAAATAAGCCTGATTCCCCCAAACTGCAACACAGAAAATATCAGCAAAGCTTTTTGCATGTAGATCTTAACTGACCCTAAATTATTAGAATGAATAAAAAGCTTTAATTTCAGCTCTGTCTGCTTTCTGCTGCAGTGACGTTTGACAATAAATAAATCCACTTCCTCATTTCTTACTGTCATCCCAAAAAAGAACTAAGCAGTTTTTTCTTTTTCTTTTTACGTGCTAAGATGTTCAGATAAACCTGAACAATGACTTAATGTAAAGATACAGCAACCATTAGAAATACATAAAGTCATGTTGTATTGGCCTCTTGTTATTTTCCTTATAATTTATAGTGAGTGGATTTATCAGCAGGCCCATCTAAAAATTAGCTAATTATTAAATTCCTGGGTTAAATTCCTAATGGATGACAATGACGACATTGTTAACATCACCTCAATCTGCTTTACAATATGTCATTTTTCTTTTTATACATGGATTTTTTGTTGTTGAATTCTTAAAAGATCAGGTGCTTGTAAGAAACCTGTCTGAGCAAAGTGGTCCAGGCTGGTTCCAGCCGCCCAACATGACTCACATATAATCTTTCTTCAAAAGCTTCAAAAGCTGTTTCTCATCTTCATTTTTCTTCTTAAATAGCCTTGCAAAGAGCAGACTTTAAAGTCAATCATTTAGTTAGTTAGTTAGTTAGTTATTTTATTTATTTCTCACATGGCTATGCACAAGCAACACAGAATTTTACTAAAACAAATCAAAAACACATCTTAAGGCACAACCATGCTAGAAAAGGAGCAGGAAGAAGAAAACTTATAATGCCTGCCCCTTTTTAAAACACAATACACCAATAAATAATTTATCAGTCCTCAATGGAATTACTCATATATGTTACATAATAGCCGTCATTCAGCAGATTCATACTCTCCAATTATGTTTATAATATACACATATATATTCACACACATACACACATATAAACATATACTTATATGTACATACTCATATACACATGTATATACACATACATGTATATATTTATAAATATACACACATACATACATGCATAGGCATGCACGTACATATACATACACATACTAGCACTCAGGCATACATACATCAAAATGCTTCTGTCCTATATTTATGTAGTATATGATTTTTCAAAGTACTTTTAAGTTTATTAAGAGTTTGACATGATTTCATTTCATCACTTAAAGTGTTCCATAGCTTAACTCCTTTAGTTGTAATACAATGATATTTTGTTTTCGTTCGTACCATAAATGTTTTTAGCATACTTGTACCTCGTAGAGCATATGTACTTTCCCTTATCTGAAACAACCCCTGGATACTTTGTGGAACTTTTTGATGAATTACTAAATACATAAATTGTATTATTTTAAAGTCAACTAGATCTCTGAATTCGAGCGCTTTCAAATTGACAAAGAGTTGGTTTGTGGGTTGTCTGTACGGAGCATTACAAACGATTCTTATTGCTTTTTTCTGAATAATATATACGAGTTCTGTATTTGTTTTGTAGGTGTTACCCCAAAGTTCCACACAATAAGTCAGGTATGGGAGTATGAAGGAGCAGTACAAAGTATATAGTGAATTTGAATTTATGAAATTTTTGGCTCTAAGTAATATTGCAATTGATTTGGATATCTTTGACTTGATGTAGCTTATATGTGATTTCCAATTTAATTTATCATCAATTATTACTCCAAGAAACTTGATACCTGTTACTCTTTCTATTTCTATTTTGTTTATTCTTAGTTTCTTGTTTGAGTTAATTTGACGATTTCCAAAAATGACATATTTTTGTTAAGTTAAGTTAATGATAAACTTCAACCAGAAGCATCAGAGGAAACGTCTCAGTCTGCAGCTGCAGAGTTAAACTACCACCTGCAGGACCTTAGACACCAAGCTGGTTTCTGATCACCATCAGCAGAGAATTTAATGATTTTAAACTTGGTTAATTACAATTTTGTTCTTGTGTTTCTTTCAGGTGCAACCTCTCCAAAGCTGGAGAGGTAGTGTGCCAGAAGAGGAGCAGACTGAAGCCTGACAGAAAATACGTTTTTAAATAAAAATCTATGACACATCACAATGTTACCAAAGTTTTTTTCTCATAATACATTTCAAGATTCAAAGTGTCTTTGTCATTTGCACAGTAAGGAAACAAGTTTCCCTGAACAATGAAAATCTTACTTTGCCGTCCAACCTCAATGCCATAAAACAGTATAAAATAAAAATCAACAATTTGAAAAAAAAAAAAAAAAAATAGAAGATAAACAAAAAAACTGAGTAAATAATCTATGTACATAAATGTGCAGTGTGCTATAAACTGTTGTGCCACATTTAACAACGATCAGCTATACAAAAGAAAACAACTCATGAGGTAGACGATAACACGCATTTGCAATATCTATTATAAATAATAAGACACATAAAACAGTAAACACTTTTATTACAACTGTATAAAATAACACAGTCACTATACCCGTTGCACAAACACTCCTTCCCTCATGCCTTCCCACTGAGTAACTACTATCATTACAGATTAGTTTACTTAAGTTACACCACAATTCTGTTACCTAAACAA